>NC_053391.1:175766175-175966998 GCF_905171765.1 Bufo bufo | reverse complement strand
GCCGCCACTACATTTACCCAGTGTGCAGTTAGGGAGATATAGCGTCCCTGGCCGTGCTTACAAGTCCACGTATCTGTGGTTAGGTGGACCTTGCCACAGATGGCGTTGCGCAGTGCACACTTGATTTTATCGGACACTTGTTTGTGCAGGGAAGGCACGGCTCTCTTGGAGAAGTAGTGGCGGCTGGGAACAACATACTGTGGGACAGCAAGCGACATGAGCTGTTTGAAGCTGTCTGTGTCCGCCAGCCTAAATGACAGCATTTCATAGGCCAGTAGTTTAGAAATGCTGGCATTCAGGGCCAGGGATCGAGGGTTGCTAGGTGGGAATTTACACTTTCTCTCAAATGTTTGTGAGATGGAGAGCTGAACGCTGCCGTGTGACATGGTTGAGATGCTTGGTGACGCAGGTGGTGGTGTTGGTGGTACATCCCATGTTTGCTGGGCGGCAGGTGCCAACGTTCCTCCAGAGGCGGAGGCGGCGGCAGCAGCAGGCGTTCCTCCAGAGGCCGAGGCGGCAGCAGCAGAAGAGGCCGAGGCGGCAGCAGCAGAAGAGGTAGCAGGGGGAGCCTGAGTGACTTCCTTGTTTTTAAGGTGTTTACTCCACTGCAAATCATGCTTTGCATGCAGGTGCCTGGTCATGCAGGTTGTGCTAAGGTTCAGAACGTTAATGCCTCGCTTCAGGCTCTGATGGCACAGCGTGCAAACCACTCGGGTCTTGTCGTCAGCACATTGTTTGAAGAAGTGCCATGCCAGGGAACTCCTTGAAGCTGCCTTTGGGGTGCTCGGTCCCAGATGTCGGCGGTCAGTAGCAGGCGGAGTCTCTTGGCGGCGGGTGTTCTGATTTTGCCCACTGCTCCCTCTTTTGCTACGCTGTTGGCTCGGTCTCACCACTGCCTCTTCCTCCGAACTGTGAAAGTCAGTGGCACGACCTTCATTCCATGTGGGGTCTAGGACCTCATCGTCCCCTGCATCGTCTTCCACCCAGTCTTGATCCCTGACCTCCTGTTCAGTCTGCACACTGCAGAAAGACGCAGCAGTTGGCACCTGTGTTTCGTCATCATCAGAGACGTGCTGAGGTGGTATTCCCATGTCCTCATCATCAGGAAAAATAAGTGGTTGTGCGTTAGTGCATTCTATCTCTTCCACCCCTGGGGAAGGGCTAGGTGGATGCCCTTGGGAAACCCTGCCAGCAGAGTCTTCAAACAGCATAAGAGACTGCTGCATAACTTGAGGCTTAGACAGTTTCCCTGATATGCATGGGGGTGATGTGACAGACCGATGGGCTTGGTTTTCATGCGCCATCTGTGCGCTTTCTGCAGAAGACTGGGTGGGAGATAATGTGAACGTGCTGGATCCACTGTCGGCCACCCAATTGACTAATGCCTGTACCTGCTCAGGCCTTACCATCCTTAGAACGGCATTGGGCCCCACCAAATATCGCTGTAAATTCTGCTGGCTACTGGGACCTGAGGTAGTTGGTTCACTAGGACGTGTGGCTGTGGCAGAACGGCCACGTCCTCTCCCAGCACCAGAGGGTCCACTAACACCACCACGACCATGTCCACGTCCGCGTCCCTTATTAGATGTTTTCCTCATTGTTCCCGTTCACCACAATTTTGAGAATGGCAAATTTGGGAATAGTTTTTCACCCCAGAACAAAAACTGTGCTTTTACGGTCACTACAAATAATTTGACCAGCTCAAACAGTACAGATTTGGTTGAATAGAAATGTGAGGCCTATTTTTTTTTTGCGCTGTGTGACAGGTATACGTTTAATCACAGAATTAGACTTGTATCTGCACGGTAGCGTGTTTGTTAAGTTTTTCTGAATGACACTATCAGCACCTTGAATCTAAGATATCCTTTTTGGGATAGATTTCAAGTAGGCCTCATATAGCATAAACTACTTATTTTGAGAATGTCAAATTTGGGAATAGTTTTTCACCCCAGAACAAAAACTGTGCTTTTACGGTCACTACAAATAACTTGACCAGCTCAAACAGTACAGATTTGGTTGAATAGAAATGTGAGGCCTGTTTTTTTTTGCGCTGTGTGACAGGTATACGTTTAATCACAGAATTAGACTTGTATCTGCACGGTAGCGTGTGTGTTAAGTTTTTCTGAATGACACTATCAGCACCTTGAATCTAAGATATCCTTTTTGGGATAGATTTCAAGTAGGCCTCATATAACATAAACTACTTAGTTATTTTGAGAATGGCAAATTTGGGAATAGTTTTTCAACCCAGAACAAAAACTGTGCTTTTACGGTCACTACAAATAACTTGACCAGCTAAAACAGTACCGATTTGGTTGAATAGAAATGTCAGGTCTATTTTTTAGGCGCTGGGTGACAGGCTCAACTTGCCCCTGATGTAGTATATGGCCAAAAAATAACCACACTATTGATGGTTAAATGCACTTGGGTGACACAGGCTCAGCCTGCACCTGATGTAGTATACACTGCGTGCAGAATTATTAGGCAAATGAGTATTTTGACCACATCATCCTCTTTATGCATGTTGTCTTACTCCAAGCTGTATAGGCTTGAAAGCCTACTACCAATTAAGCATATTAGGTGATGTGCATCTCTGTAATAAGAAGGGGTGTGGTCTAATGACATCAACACCCTATATTAGGTGTGCATAATTATTAGGCAACTTCCTTTCCTTTGGCAAAATGGGTCAAAAGAAGGACTTGACAGGCTTAGAAAAGTCAAAAATAGTGAGATATCTTGCAGAGGGATGCAGCACTCTTAAAATTGCAAAGCTTCTGAAGCGTGATCATCGAACAATCAAGTGTTTCATTCAAAATAGTCAACAGGGTCGCAAGAAGCGTGTGGAAAACCAAGGAGCAAAATAACTGCCCATGAACTGAGAAAAGTCAAGCGTGCAGCTGCCAAGATGCCACTTGCCACCAGTTTGGCCATATTTCAGAGCTGCAACATCACTGGAGTGCCCAAAAGCACAAGGTGTGCAATACTCAGAGACATAGCCAAGGTAAGAGAGGCTGAAAGACGACCACCACTGAACAAGACACACAAGCTGAAACGTCAAGACTGGGCCAAGAAATATCTCAAGACTGATTTTTCTAAGGTTTTATGGACTGATGAAATGAGAGTGAGTCTTGATGGGCCAGATGGATAGGCCCGTGGCTGGATTGGTAAAGGGCAGAGAGCTCCAGTCCGACTCAGACGCCAGCAAGGTGGAGGTGGAGTACTGGTTTGGGCTGGTATCATCAAAGATGAGCTTGTAGGGCCTTTTCGGGTTGAGGATGGAGTCAAGCTCAACACCCAGTCCTACTGCCAGTTTCTGGAAGACACCTTCTTCAAGAAGTGGTACAGGAAGAAGTCTGCATCCTTCAAGAAAAACATGATTTTCATGCAGGACAATGCTCCATCGCACGCGTCCAAGTACTCCACAGCGTGGCTGGCAAGAAAGGGTATAAAAGAAGAAAATCTAATGACATGGCCTCCTTGTTCACCTGATCTGAACCCCATTGAGAACCTGTGGTCCATCATCAAATGTGAGATTTACAAGGAGGGAAAACAGTACACCTCTCTGAACAGTGTCTGGGAGGCTGTGGTTGCTGCTGCACGCAATGTTGATGGTGAACAGATCAAAACACTGACAGAATCCATGGATGGCAGGCTTTTGAGTGTCCTTGCAAAGAAAGGTGGCTATATTGGTCACTGATTTGTTTTTGTTTTGTTTTTGAATGTCAGAAATGTATATTTGTGAATGTTGAGATGTTATATTGGTTTCACTGGTAAGAATAAATAATTGAAATGGGTATATATTTGTTTTTTGTTAAGTTGCCTAATAATTATGCACAGTAATAGTCACCTGCACACACAGATATCCCCCTAAAATAGCTAAAACTAAAAACAAACTAAAAACTACTTCCAAAAATATTCAGCTTTGATATTAATGAGTTTTTTGGGTTCATTGAGAACTTGGTTGTTGTTCAATAATAAAATTAATCCTCAAAAATACAACTTGCCTAATAATTCTGCACTCCCTGTATGGCCAAAAATTAACCACACTGTTGATGGTTAAATGCACTTGGGTGACACAGGCTCAGCCTGCACCTGATGTAGTATATGGTCAAAAATGAATCACACTGTTGATGGTTAAATGCACTTGGGTGACACAGGCTCAGCCTGCACCTGATGTAGTATATGGCCAAAAAATAACCACACTGTTGATGGTTAAATGCACTTCGGTGACACAGGCTCAGCCTGCACCTGATGTAGTATATGGCCAAAAAATAACCAGACTGTTGATGGTTAAATGCACTTCGGTGACACAGGCTCAGCCTGCAGCTGATGTAGGATATAGCAAAAAATAACCACACTATTGATGGTTAAAAGCACTTGGTGGTAGCTTGTGCTGGAGCACCACAAGCCACAAAATGGCCGCCGATCACCCCAGAAAAAAGTGATCTAAAAACGCTCTGGGCAGCCTAAAAAAAGTGAGCAAGTCGATATTAGCACTTCAATGATCCACAGCTGGAGATCGATCACAGAATGAAGTCTTTTGGAGGAGTTAATCTGCCTAATCTCGCCCTAACGTCGCAGCAGCAACCTCTCCCTATGCTTGAATGAGCAGAGTGACGTGCAGTGCTACGTGACCCAAGCTTATATAGAGGCTGGGTCACATGCTGCACTGGCCAATCACAGCCATGCCAATAGTAGGCAAGGCTGTGATGGCCTCTTGGGGCAAGTAGTATGACGCTTGTTGATTGGCTGCTTTGCAGCCTTTCAAAAAGCGCCAAGAAAGCGAACACCGAACCCGAACCCGGACTTTTACGAAAATGTTCGGGTTCAGGTCCGTGTCACGGACACCCCAAAACTCGGTACGAACCCGAACTATACAGTTCGGGTTCGCTCATCTCTAATCATTACCAGTTATATATCACTAGCTACAAAATAAAATAAGCTGCAACCCATTATAAGTAGAACTGAGCGAAGTTTTGAAAAATTCGATTAGCCGAAACTTAACAAGAAATTCGATTAGTTACGAATTCATTTGTCATGAATCGCTATGTTAAAACCCCATTCAACCTATCAATCAATGGGACAATTTTTAATGGCCGCTTAGACAGAAGACCATGCATCTAACGGCCGTTAAGATGGTAATATGGTAGGGCAATATGGCCTTTTAGGTTTAAAAAAAAGTCACTCACCTCATCTACTTGCTCACACAGGGGCAGTGCGCTCCTCTTTTGAGTGAAAAAGACCTGCTGAAGGACCTGAGTCACCATATGACAACGCTGGGAGCGCGCAGTGACGTCCTCACGCACAGGTTCTTTAGCAGGTCTTTTTTAGTCAAGAGAGGAAATTAGGCTTTGTTTAGAATTAAATTTTTCCGAAGAGTTGGACCGAATTCCACTTCGGATGCTTCGCTCAACACTAATTATGAGCAAAAATTCTGGCTACAACATTGGAGACATTATCATATCTTAATCTTTTCATGAACAGAACAGGATACACCCCAAGGTCACAATTATTCCACAAGCCAAGAAGGTGTTCTTTCTATGAAACCTTTATTCATTTTGCATGCATATGTATTTTACATTACAGATACCTGTGCTATTTATGCTATTTGCATTAGAATCTGCTATCTAACAAGAGCTAAACAGATATCTACAGCCATGACAAATTACAGCAGCAGATGTGCTGGCTTTTCATACTGAAAGGAAGTAAATTCTACAAAACACTGCATGGAATACAATTATACAACAGATACATATTGTACTTTCTAAATAACTACTCCAATCAAAGGCTTAACTAGAAATTACTGATCAACAGAGCCAGCATCCTAATTTGTGAAATGTTTTCGCAAAGAGGATATATGATGGAATTGTTAGTTTTTTTTAAAGAAGATGAATGCAGATGATGACAAAATAATGTGAGAAAGGAAAACTTTATTTGCTTTTAAACCTGCCTCTGGGCAGCACAGTGGCTCGTTGGTTAGCACTGGTGTCCTGGGATCCTGAGTTCAAACCTGACCATGGGTAACATCTGCTTGAGTACGTATGTTCTTCCAGAATTTGTGTGGGCATACTCTGGTTTCCTCCTACACTCCCCAAATATACTGTACTAGGAGGTAAACTGACCTTATGAAACTGACCCCAGTGGATGATGGGTATGAGAGCCTTTATTGCAGCCACTGACTACTCACTTCCACAGTCATCCTTTTAGTTTGCATGATAAAAACATTAGTGTAGAACACCTCGAGTAGAACACCTCGGGAACACCTCGGGATGCTCGGGTGCTCTACCGAGCACCGAGCACAATGGAAGTCAATGGGAGAACCCGAGCATTAAACCAGGCATCCCCTGCTCTGAAGAGGAGAGGGTGTCTGGTTCATAGGAAAAGGTCAGAAATTGATGGAAACACCACTGAAATGGTTCGGGAACAGCATGGGGAGGATGCCTGGATGCATCTTGGACTCCCAGGTCGCTGCTGGGAACGATGTTGTCCGAGTAGTACGGCACTTTTACAGACTGACAATAATACGCACCAAACCGAAGATAAAATCGATTTTAGAGGAAAAATTGTTAGGAAACATTCTTTCCTATATATTTACTTGTATATGAAGTGCAAGTGCTGCCAAAAATTACAAGGAAGAGCCACTCCGATACAACCTGTATAGCACATAAAGGAGGGCCTCATTCACATTGTGGTACAATTGTTCAGGTAGTGGGACTCCTACACTCATAAAGCCTAAGTGAAAGGGCTGCCAAAAATTTCAAGGAACTGGCACTCCAATACACCCTTTATTACACATAAAGGAGGGCATCATACACACCCTTGAAAAATTAGGATTGATGGCCTGCTGGTGACACTCTAAAACATTAGGGGTGAGGGCCTGCTGCTGAGCTGACCATCTAAAAAATGTTGTGGGCAAGGGCCTGCTGCCGAGCTGATCATCTAAAAAAAATTGTGCGCGAGGACCTGCTGCCGACCTGACCACCTAAAACATTATGGGCGAGGGCCTGCTGCGGAGCTTGCCTTCTGAAAAATTTTGTGGGTGAGGGCCTGCTGCCGAGCTGACCATCTAAAAAATGTTGTGGGCAAGGGCCTACTGCTGAGCTGACCATCTAAAAAATTTTGTCAGCAAGGGCCTGCTGCCGAGCTGAGCATCTAAAAAATGTTGTGGGCAAGGGCCTGCTACCGAGCTGACCATCTAAAAGTTTAGGGGTGAGGGCCTGCTGCCGAGCTGACCATCTCAAAAATGTTCTGGACGAGGGCATGGTGTCGAGCTGACCATCTAAAAATTTAGGAGTGAGGGTCTGCTGCTGAGCTAACCCTCTAAAACATTATGGTTGAGGGCCTGCTGGTGACTAGTGATGAGCGGCAGGTGCCATATTCGATTTCGATGAAATTCGCGAATATTCGTTTTATATTTGTCGAAATCGAATATTCGTCATTATTCTTGTTATCGCGATTAATATGCGATTTAAATAATCGCGTATTGCGATTTTAACTTAAAGGCTACTCTCCTATTGAAATAGCAATGCGATTAATTCAAGCTATAATAATCAAATTTCGATTTTAACTTAGCACTGCTATATTCCATATTCGTTAATTCTAGCTTAATATGGAATATAGCAGTGCTAAGTTAAAATCGAAATTCGATTATTATAACTTGAATTTTTTTAATTTTTTTTTATTGTTATATTTTTTTCTTTCCCACTTCCCTAAAGTTGTTCTTACCTGTCCTTTGGATTCCTGGCTTCCTGGCTGCTCCAGTCAGTGCCCGTTGCCGCTTCTGCCGACTTCCGTGCTCATGGAGCGTCCCCATCACCATGGGAACGTCTCCATATACTAGAATGTACTGTCGGATTTGAGAATGACGTGAAAAATCACAATTAGATTATTTCAAGTTATAATAATCGAATTTCGATTTTAACTTAGCACTGCTATATTTAATTCTAGCCTAATATGGAATATAGCAGTGCTAAGTTAAAATCGAAATTCGATTATTATAACTTGAATTAATCGAATTGCGATTTCAACTTGGACCTGGTTTACTATGGTTGGCTTGGTAGAATTAGCGAATATGACAAATGTATTCGTCATATTCCACAAAACGAATATAACGAATGTATTCGTCATATTCCACAAAACGAAGATAACAAAGTATTCTGCATCTTCGTTTTAGCTACCTATTCATCAACTTCGCTAATTCTAGCAATCATATAGGAAAGTTTACTATAGAGACAGCTAAGTTTAATTCGCTATGCGATTATATTACTTTGCTTTTTTTTTTATAAAGAGAATAATTATAATAATTATCAGGTATTATAATTATTCTATTTTTTATTTTTTAAAAAGCAGTCATATAATCGCATAGCGAATTAAACTTAGCTGTCTCTATAGTAAACTTTCCTATATGATTGCTAGAATTAGCGAAGTTGATGAATAGGTAGCTAAAACGAAGATGCAGGATACTTCGTTATCTTCGTTTTGTGGAATATGACAAATACATTCGTTATATTCGTTTTGTGGAATATGACAAATACATTCGTCATATTCGATAATTCTACCAAGCCAACCATAGCAAACCAGGTCCAAGTTGAAATCGCAATTCGATTAATTCAAGTTATAACAATCGAATTTCGATTTTAACTTAGCACTGCTATATTCCATATTAGGCTAGAATTAAATATAGCAGTGCTAAGTTAAAATCGAAATTCGATTATTATAACTTGAACTAATCGAATTGCGATTTTTCACGTAATTCTCAAATCCGACAGTACATTCTAGTATATGGAGACGTTCCCATGGTGATGGGGACGCTCCATGAGCACTGAAGTCGGCAGAAGCGGCAACGGGCACTGACTGGAGCAGCCAGGAAGCCAGGAATCCAAAGGACAGGTAAGAACAACTTTAGGGAAGTGGGAAAGAAAAAAATATAACAATAAAAAAATTAAATAAAAAAAATTCAAGTTATAATAATAGAATTTCGATTTTAACTTAGCACTGCTATATTCCATATTAGGCTAGAATTAAATATAGCAGTGCTAAGTTAAAATCGAAATTCGATTATTATAACTTGAAATAATCGAATTGCGATTTTTCACGTAATTCTCAAATCCGACAGTACATTCTAGTATATGGAGACGTTCCCATGGTGATGGGGACGCTCCATGAGCACGGAAGTCGGCAGAAGTGGCAACGGGCACTGACTGGAGCAGCCAGGAAGCCAGGAATCCAAAGGACAGGTAAGAACAACTTTAGGGAAGTGGGAAAGAAAAAAATATAACAATAAAAAATAAAAAAAAATGAAAAACGAAAAACGAATATTCGAAATATCGAATTTATATCACTATATTCGAAATATTCGCGAATTAGCAAAGTGCCAATATTCGCGAAAAAAATTCGATATTCGAATATTCGCGCTCAACACTACTGGTGACCCTCAAAAGCATTATGGGTGAGGGCCTGCTGGTGACCCTCTAAAACATTATGGGTGATGGCCCGCTGCTGAGCCGACCCTCTAAAACATTAGGAGCGAGGGCAGCATAATAAGCATGTTGATATTATGGAGGAGGAGGAGGACGAGAAAAGGGAGATTGAATCATATACCCTTTTTAGTGGTGGAAGGGGTGCATGGGAATACAGTGTATTCAATACACCACAAAAGCCACATTTAGAGTGCCTTTATGTTCAGCAGCTTTCCTTTGGTGGTGTAGAGAAGTCAGGGGCAATCCAGGCCTTGTTCATTTTTATAAGAGTCAACCGGTTAGCATTTTCAGTTGACAGGCAGATGCTCTTATCAGTTATTATGCCCCCAGCAGCACTAAATACACGCTCTGACAAAACGCTGGTGACGGGGCAGGCCAGCACTTCCAAGGCGTAGAGCACCTGACACGATCTGCTATGTACTCCTTCCAAAATGTTTCCTTCCTAGGCTGGTTAAACTGTTGCGGTGGTGGGACGTGATTTCCACAAGATGTAATCTGCAACCAGTAATGAAATAAAGACGAAGCAATAACCAGAATATGAAGTGCCGGAACCTTTCCTTTTATTTTGCATGTTGAGAGGATTTGTCCGTTTTTTTCTGTGCAACGGGAGGATTTGGTGAGCTGGAATTTACCTTATTTGTTAACATAATGTCAGCCATGTGTGCCAACGTCCCAACTGACAAGATTTCGCTGTCCTCAACAGGAGGATTACTCTCAGTCGCCTCATCCTCTTCCTCCTCTTCTACCCATCCACGCTGAACAGATGGAATAAAACTTCCTTGGGTACTACCCTCTGTAGCGAGGCAACCGTCTCCTGCTCCTCTTCCTTCTCCTCATCATCATGCAATTCACGCTGAGAAGACGAACTGAGGGTGGTCTGGCTATCACCCTGTGTACTTTTTTTCCCCCATTTCCACCTCTTCCACATGCAAAGCGTCCGCCTTAATTGTGAGCGTTTCAGTAGACACAGAAGTGGGATGGTTATGCTGATAATAGCGTTATCGCCGCTCACCATCTGTGTTGATTCCTCAAAGTTGTGTAAAACCTCACAGAGGTCAGACATCCATGCCTAATCGTCGCTTGTGAAAAACGGAAGCTGACTGGAAAGGTGAACACCATGTTGCAGCTGGTATTCCACTACTGCCCTCTGCTGCTCACAATGTCTGGCCAACATGTGGAACATGGAGTTCCAGCACGTGCTCACTTAGCACAACAGTTGGTGAGCAGGCAATTGCAAGTGCTGCTGCAGCGCTGCCAGACTGGCAGCAGCTGTAGATGACTTTCAGAAATGCAGCGCACCTTCACCAGTAGCTCAGACAAATTGGGGTAGGTTTTGAGAAACCGCTGAACCACTAAGTTTAACATGTGGGCTAGGCATGGTATGTGTGTGAACTTCCTGAGCTCCAAAGCCAACACCAAGTTACAGCCATTATCAGACACAACCATGCCTGGTTGTAGGTTGAGTGGCGAGAGCCACAGCTCAGTCTGGTCCCTTATACCCTGCCACAGCTCTGCAGCGGTGTGCTGTTTGTCATCTAAGCAAATAAGTTTCAGCACGGCCTGTTGCCGCTTCCCCACTGCAGTGCTACACTGCTTCCAGCTACTGAATGATGGCTGACTGGTGCTGCAAGATGATAATTCAGAGGTGGAAGTGGAGGAGGAGGCAGAGGAGGAGAAGGGGGGTTGCAGCCACTATCGTAGGTGGGAACCCTGATGGAAGTAAGGCCCGCAATCCTTGGCGTCGGTAGCACCTGTGCCATCCCAGGGTGCGACTCGCTCCCGGCCTTCACAACATTTACCCAGTGTGCCGGGTACCCAGCATTCCTGGCCAAAAGCACTTGTCCATGTGTCAGTCGTTAAGTGGGCCTTCCCAATAACTGCGTTAGTCAGGGCACGGGTGATGTTATGGGACACATGCTGGTGTAAGGCTGGGACTGCACTCCGTGAAAAATAATGGCGGCTGGGGACAGAATACAGTAGGACAGCTGCCGACATCATGCTGCGGAAAGCCTCAGTGTCCACAAGCCTAAATGGCAACATTTCCAGGGCCAGAAATTTAGAAAGGTGTGCATTTAGTGCTATGGTCTGTATGCTGCGCTGGGACACAGAAGTGGATGTGCTAGCTGATGGTGCTTGCGAAGGTCCAGGTGCATGGCGGGAGGCATCCGGGTCTGCATCTTGGACAGGGGATTGGCCAGCACGTAACACAGGGGAAGACGAGGCAGTGGTGTGACCCGCAGACACTGATTGTGGACTCAGGCATTCGGCCCACCTATTAGGGTGTTTTGATGCCATGTGGCAGATCATGCGGGTGGTGGTGAGGTTGCTAGTGTTCACGCCCCTGCTCATTTTGGTATGGCCCAGGTTGCAAATGACAGTTCTTTTATCGTCCGCACTTTCCTCAAAAAAGCGCCAGACTGCGCCAGACACCTACCCCTTATTGGCAACTGCGTCTCATTATCATCATCCTCCTTGTGAAACACTAATTGCCGTTCCCCACCATCATCTTCTTCTGACTGTGGATGATCCAGAGTTTGGGAATAAGGGCACAAGATCTCCTCATGTTTCTCTCCAAGCGGGCTTGGTGAGAGGCCCAAATTAAGGAATGGCGATGAAAACAGCTCCTCGGAATATCTGAGTGTGGGATCACTTGTTTGCCAAGACTCTCCATGATAAGTGGAAGGAGTATCAGGGTAAGTATTCTGTTGACCAGTCTCTTGGCTACTGAGACTGGACTTTGTGGAAGACAGGGTGGTGCTTAACCGACTGGAAGCATTATCTGCTGCAATCTAACCGACCACCTGGTCGCACTAGTCTGACTTCGAGAGTGGTGTCCTGCGCCGCCCTGCAAACTGGGACATGAAGTTAGGTATCGCGGATGAGTGTGTTTCTTGTGCTCTGGCAGCAAGCACAGTTTCACCGCGACCAAGGCCTCTGCATGCACCATCAGCAGCACGGCCACTTCCCCGTCCCTTACTGTTCGCCTTGGGCATATTAAATGGTATATATGCTTGCAAGTATGTCACACGTACAGTAGCGCAGGTTTTGTAAGTGTATGTGCAAATAAAGTACACAGAATGTCACAGATATTTTTAGGATGCGCACACGTTAAACAGGAGGTATAGCTCAAGTAATGTCGCTGTCACCACAGCCTAGTAAGAAATTACACTGAATGAATGTCACTGATATTTAGGATGCACAAACGTTATACAGGACGTATAGTGCAAGTAATGTTGCAGTCACCAACGGCTAATAAAAAATTACACTGAATGAACGTCACTGATATTCAGGATGCACAAACATTATACAGGAGGTATAGAGCAAATTATGTCGCTGTCACCAGAGGCTAATAAAAAATTACACTGAATTAATGTCACTGATATTTTGGATGGGCAAACGTTATACAGGAGATGTAGTATAGGTAATGTAACTGCCCGCATCGGACACCGTCTACAGAAAAAGTACACTGGATGTCACAGATATTTTTAGGCTGCTCACACGTTACACAAGAGATGTATCGCAGATAATGTCGCTGTCAGCAGCGGCAAAAAAAATTACACTGAATGTCACTGATATTTCGGATGCGCTAACGTTATACTAGAGATGTAGCGCAGGTAATGTCGCTGCCACCAGCAGCAAATTTTTTTTTTACTGAATGTCACTGATATTTCGGATACGCAAACATTATACAGGAGATGTAGCACAGGTAATGTAACTGGCCACAGCGGACACCGTCTACGGAAAAAGTACACTGGATGTCTCAGATATTTTTGGGCTGCACACACGCTAGACAGGAGATGTAGCGCAGGTAATGTCGCTGTCTGCAGCGGCCAAACAATTGCAAGCTATTTAGTGCAGGTTGCGCTAAAAATATATATTGCTGCCAGATACAACTATAGTCCTTAGGCCTCTTTCACACTTGCGTTGTTGGGATCCGGCGTGCACTTCCGTTGCCGGAGGTGCCCGCCGGATCCGGAAAAACGCAAGTGTACTGAAAGCATTTGAAGACGGAACCGTCTTCCAAATGCTTTCAGTGTTACTATGGCAGCCAGGACGCTATTAAAGTCCTGGTTGCCATAGTAGGAGCGGGGAGCGGGGGAGCGGTATACTTACAGTCCGTGCGGCTCCCGGGGTGCTCCAGAATGACGTCAGAGCGCCCCATGCGCATGGATGACGTGATCCATGCGATCACATGATCCATGCGCTTGGGGCGCCCTGACGTCACTCTGGAGCGCCCGGGGAGCCGCACGGACGGTAAGTATACTGCTCCCCCGCTCCCCGCTACACTTTACCATGGCTGCCAGGACTTTAGCGTCCCGGCAGCCATGGTAACCACTCTGAAAAAGCTAAATGTCGGCTCCGGCAATGCGCCGAAACGACGTTTAGCTTAAGACCGGATCCGGATCAATGCCTTCCAATGGGCATTAATTCCGGATCCGGCCTTGCGGCAAGTGTTCCGGATTTTTGGCCGGAGCAAAAAGCGCAGCATGCTGCGGTATTTTCTCCGGCCAAAAAACGTTCCGTTCCGGAACTGAAGACATCCTGATGCATCCTGAACGGATTTCTCTCCATTCAGAATGCATTAGGATAATCCTGATCAGGATTCTTCCAGCATAGAGCCCCGACGACGGAACTCTATGCCGGAAGACAAGAACGCAGGTGTGAAAGCGCCCTTAAAAGGACTTTTGGGTCTCTAACAAGTTTTAGCAATTTAGTGCAGGTTGCACTAAAAATACATATTGCTGCCACACAAAACAATAGTCCTTAAAAGGACTTTTGGGTCTATAACAAGTATAAAAACTAAAATATTCCTATTTCACTCCCTACACTATCTCTCTCTTCTGCTCTCCAGCTCCCCCTGACTAAGACTGAGTCAAACACGTGTCATCGGGTGCTATATAGCACCCAATGACGCGTTCCGGTTAGCCAATCACTGTACTGCCAGTAGCCAACATGGCTGCGGCATTACAGTACATGGCAGTACTTACTGGCACGTTTATTGGCTGCGTAGCAGCCAACAAACGTGCGGGGAGGAGACTCAAGCATCACGCTCGAGCACACGCGGTATTCGGCCGAACACCGCGATGCTCGAGTAAAATTAGTGTTCAGTCGAGCATGCTCGCCCAACACTAAAAAACATGTTACAAATGTTTGTTGTTTTCTTTTTTGATACGTATCAATTTATTGAATTCTATTCCTATCTCCTTTTAATCTACTGCATATAATTGTTTTTTGGTAGATGATAAGCCTTGTCTGTATGGAACCTCAATGGCCAACTGTGATATGTAGGGAAAAACTGCAGCAGGTGTTCAATTTTCTTGCAGCGCCACCACAGTTGAAATGAAGAATTACACTGTTCTGTTGAAATAAATGAGCTGCCCATCTAATGCATGAAATTGTGAAGTCATCCAGGTTTATGGTATGTTTTGGAAGGTCACTTTATTGGTCACTAGCTCTGCTTGATTTCCATCTGGTTGCTAGGATATGCCAACAGTGTCTGTGAGCAAACTAGAACTTCAAAATAATACAGAATCTTTGTTAAACAGGTTGTCTGAGTCATAAAAAAGGCCTCCAGGAATGGTCATAAAATATTAAAAGAACTCTAGACTACCCACCTTCCTTCATTGCCATTCGGATCCTCCTTGTAGCTAAATCCATAATGTTATTTTCTCACCTGCAGAGATTACATGCCTGGTCACTGGTCACCACTGCAGCCAATTACTGTCCTCAGTAAAATGGAAAATGACTGCTGAGGCCAGTGGTTGGTGGCGGTGGTCATGTGGAGTATGCTGACATGTCAACACTGCAGCCAAACAAATAAAGCTTGACAGCAAGGATAGAAGCAGAGGCACTGGAACGGCAGGCATGGAATGGGTGATTCAAGTGCCCAGGAGGTGCTACCTCCATATTCAGTTCCCTAGGATTAGAGATGAGCGAATCGAAGTTGACGAAGTGGAATTCGATCTGAATTTTTAGGAAAAATTTGACTTGCACCGAATCCGAATTTCCTCACACTTCATGGTAACGAATCACATTTTTTCCTAAAATGGCTGCTGCACATATTAGGACATAAAGCAAGGAACTCTGGGAACGAGGGATCACCCACAATGCCATGCATGCAGCCAATCAGCAGCCAGCCAGCCCTGTGATGTCACAGCCCTATAAATAGCCTCAGCCATCTTGGATTTAGCCATTTTCCAGTGTACTTAATGCAGGGAGTGACGTCAGCAGGCGCTAGGGACAGTGCTAGGAAAGACTTTAAAACTTTTATTTTGCTGTATAGGAGTTCACTAACACTCCAAAATCACATTAGAAGGTATATGTTCAGCAATTTGTTATAGATTCTCAGCCTGATAGAACGTTAAAGGAAACAAAATAATAAACTTTTATTAAGAACACTGATATAAAAGTAGGGTGGACTTCACACCCTCGTCAGTCTAAGACAGGTCAACAGGATACCGTTAATATATAGAGGGACTCAGATAAACGCCATATACATATCTTGTAGCCTGATACACAAATCCCTGTAGTGCGTTATGTGTAGGTAAACTCACTATTTATCTCAGTTTCAATAGCAGTGAGTCCATACGAGCATACAGGTGATAGAGACAGCCTAATTTAAGCAGGTACTAGTGTAGTCAGATGTCTCCCTCATTTGTATCCCACTTCTCAGTATTCCTAATCAGTCTACCTGGGTGGGAGGGAAGCATACACTGACACCTTGAATGCAGAGTGCCACAGTTCAACGGTACAGCTACACACCTGTCCTGCCTATCAATACTAAGATGAAGTATATAGCACTCGCTTGATGCGTTTCTGCGTTGAGATAACCACACTTCATAAGGAGCGATTAGTACAAACAATGGTTGTCTTGCTGTCAGTATTAACACAGTTGACCGCACGTGCGGGAATCGGCGCTATGATGGCCGCATGCAGCCGAATGAATGCTGGACTGATAAAATGTAAGCCCCTCAACCCGAGGGCGTGTGCTGACGCTGATGACCAATTGAGATTGTGGGCGCGTCATCTGACACACCCCCTGACTGGGCAAGTGAAGGATGTTGCGATAGACCATGGGAGGTGAGTGCTGACAGCCTGCGTTCGGCCACGTACGACCATCATAGCGCCATAACGTAACACTGCGCTTAAGGTGTCAGTGTATGCTTCCCTCCCACCCAGGTAGACTGATTAGGAATACTGAGAAGTGGGATACAAATGAGGGAGACATCTGACTACACTAGTACCTGCTTAAATTACGCTGGGTTCAGACCTGAGCGTTTTACAGCGCGTTCCTACGCGCTGTAAAACGCTCAACAGGCAAGAACCAATGTTCCCCTATGGGCATGGTTCTCACCTGAGCATTTTACAGCGCGTACGAACGCGCTGTAAAACGCCCTACGCCCCAAGAAGTACAGGAGCTTCTTTGGGGCGTATGGTTGCGCGTTCCCGCACATAGACTTTCGGGAACGCGCGACAATGGGCTTTTGCTTGTTTCCCTCCGCGCGTCTGTAAACGCCCGAAAAAATCGTGCATAAAGAGTGCAACAGAGTACGCTCAGGTCTGAACCCAGCGTTAGGCTGTCTCTATCAACCTTGTGTATCGGACTACAAGATATGTATATGGCGTTTATCTGAGTCCCTCTATACATTAACGGTATCCTGTTGGCCTGTCTTAGACTGAAGAGGGTGTGAAGTTCCCCCTACTTTTATATCAGTGTTCTTAATAAAAGTTTATTATTTTGTTTCCTTTAACGTTTTATCAGGCTGAGACTCTATGTATAGAAGTTCAGAAAAGGATAGGGAGTAATCATTCCACAGTATAGATGCAGAACAGGGTTCAGTAGGGGAGTTTGCAGCCTGGGTAATAGAAACAATGCTATTACACCCTGCTGCACTGACTGCGGATACAAATTGCCGTTATACAGCTCTGCAATTCTAGCAAACCTTTCCTGTTATTGGGGTGCAAGTGCTGTTTGATACAGCCATTAACAGGGTTTATTACAAGGAAATATTTTACGTCTTATTTACCCTTGTGCGGTGCAGTTATATGTTTTAAAGCATTTTTTGGCTTCTATTAGTGGGGAAAAAAAGGGGCTTATTAGCCGTTGTGTGGTGAAAAGAGAAAATTGCAGCCCTTTTTGGAGTGTATTAGTGGCACAAAAATATATATTATTTGCCGTTCAGCGGTGCAGTTATATGTTCTAAAGCCCTTTTTGGCGTGCATTAGTAGTAAAAAAAATATATATTTTGCCGTTCAGCAGTGCAGTGATATGTTCTAAAGCCCTTTTTGGAGTGTATTAGTTGCACAAAAAAATTATTTGATGTTGCTTGGTGAAGTGAGAAAATTACAGCCCTTTTTGGCGTTTATTACTGGCACAAAAAAAAGTATTTTCCATTGTGTGGTGAACCACAAAAAAATGTGTTAGGGCAAAAAATACAACTATACATTACCCGGTAAAGGGACCTTTAATCATATACTCAAAATAAAGCAACAACCGGGTATAAAGTAAATAAATATGTCTTTATTAATACATAATTCATAAAATCACATATTTAAAAACTGTTGGTGGTCCAGAAACACACAGGGCGTACAACAGGCTGTTGGCTCTACAAAATAGTATCACTAGACAAATAAGTAAGATTAGGGCATAGATGAAACCACGCAATAGTGTATACGGTACCAAGTAAAGTGCAAAGTGCTTACAGATATATCACACATATCAAACCTACAACAGCCCAGATTACATCAAATAACATCAATACATGTTGCCATACAAAAAAAAAAAGTCTTTCCTGCATCCCGACGTGTGATTCGCTTAATGCTTCATCAAGGGGTAAGTGCTAATTGTCTCCCTGTCCCCACTCTATATATACATCCCAAATTGAACACATAACACACACCTGAAAACTCCTCCTTCCATTGTTGTTCCATGCGCCACGCCAAACAACCAGATATGCAAGCTGGAAGTGGCGTGCTTACTTTTCAGCTTGGAATGCATGCATTCGCCAGATATAACGAAAAGTAAGCTAAAAATGAATCCATTTCCAAATATATTCAAAAAAGCATGAGCTTACCTTACATTACAAAATGAATCTTAAAGCTCAGTGACACAGCAGAAACAGAAATTATAGTGTTAATCTGTTGTTGCTGTGCAGAAGTCTAGACCAATCACAGCCAGCTTCTCACACAGCAAGAGTTTTCACCAATCACAGCCAGCCTCACACACAGCCTGTCTGGGAATTCCCCCAGCTCCTGCTGCTAGAATCATTATTCACCAGAGACAGGAGCTGAAGAGACACAAAGTTCCAGTCAAAGTACAGTTTAATGGGAACAGAGGCCAATATAGGTATTTAAAACAGTTATATAATGTTCATATTGTTAGTATTGTGTTTAGAACTGTATACTGAACTAGATATATATGTGTTTACTTACAGTTCCACCAATTGCAACCATACAATGGCAAATACAAATTGCAAGCTACAAATTGCAAGCATTCAGATTCCATATTGCCATCCAAATTGCATACAACCATACCAGATCATACTCAACCAATCTGCAAATAGTCACTGCTAACTGCAAGCAGAACTATTAGGTAGACCTCCGATATACCTCTCAGAGAGATCATAAAGTGCTTAAATAACTTAAAGTGAGAGTACAGATACTCAAGAGAGAAATATATCCACCATTTTATGTTGAATGACAAGATTGAACAGTTGAACAACCATTTTATGCATACCGCCATTTTGTGATATCTTTTAAACACGCGTTTTGTATATGGACTATCTGCTGCGGAGGCGGCAGTGTTATATATAAAGAAAAGTTGAAGCTAATCAAAAAACTATTTGAAGCATTTGGTGTGCTCTTTAAACCTACTGTTTCCATAGAACGGCGCTAGAGGAATTACAGAATAATAGACAGTCTGGTTAGACTAAAAGTCAGAGATATCAAAATTCTTCTAATGCCACAGCGCAAAAGGCACTTCATAGTGCTGTGCCTGCCACAGTGGAACTATTGCCCTGAGGGCAAAGTGATAGCGCTCCTCAACTTGCACAGTAAAGAGCGCATTAGAGCAGCAGAGCGCCATCATATACCGCCATGCAGCAACTGTTCCCTGAGTGAGCAAGCAAAGACATCTCAGCTGAGCTACCATAAAGGCCGTAGAACGTGTGCATTAGTCAAATTGCAGCCGACTCCTAAAGTGGCAGAACGGCAAGGCAAGATAGTCAGAGAAGAGCGCCAACCCTCCTGCGATCCCTAGAGAGAGAAAGAGACGCATGGTGGGAGGCCAAAGTCCAGAGCTAGAGTGCCTGCACCGCTATCCACGGAGAGACCACTTACTGCAGTCAGCTAATTTCCCGCTATTAGGCCCAAAGCCTGCAGCAGCGAATCCAAGCCAGCGCATCGCAAGTCATCACAGATCATCGCAAGCCAGCGCATCGCAAGTCTGCACAGAGCATCGCAAGTCTGCACAGAGCATCGCAAGTCAGCGCAGAGCATCGCATTACATCAAGAAAAGTCTCCTTTAAGACATTTGTTCCAGAAACCTTTAGATTGCAGTATCCTGCTCTTTAGAATAAGGTCATAGCTTTTCTTTTATTACTCATCATTGCATATAGGGTTTGGCATAAAGAGACAATTTTTTGTGATCAGAAATAAGAGACTTTAAATAAAAACAAAGGACAGTTTGTAGTACACGGACTCTAAAACATTTAAAGTAAAAGTCATTTATTGCCTGCATTTATCGCTGTTGTATTTAGAGTGAAAGTCATTTATTTCTGAATTTGTCAGTATTGCATTTAAAGTAAAAAAGACTCTTAAAATTCGTATTGATTGTCAGTAACGCATTTAAAGTAAGATGTCTGAGCCTAGTATTACCATTTAGAGGATACAAATATAGATAGAGTAGAAGTTGAAGAGCAAGGGAACCTGTCTGAGGTAGAAGATTCTTTTGCAGCATTAGTCTTGCCTCAAACAAATATAGCCCAAGCAGTTGAACACGTGCCATCACGTGCCAGAAAACCGACCCCCAAAGATGCTGGAAAATTTGGAGCAAGAATCAGCATTAAAAGGATAAAAGTTTGCCAGAATGTATGAGAAGTGGAAATCATACATTAAAGACATTCGTAGAAAGCTAAAGCAAGTAAGTATAAAAAGGAACTTGAGTGATATGGTAGAGACGGTCGAAGAATCTGAATCAGAGCTTATGTCAGCATATGTCAACCTGCAGTCACTTACGACACCTTCCCAGGACATTGTAAGGAACATGGACACATGTACTGTGGTAAAGCTCATGAGAGAACTATCATCTGCAGAAAACGATGATGAAGTTAAAGCAAGAAGTAGAATGAATGAGATTTTTATGAGAGACTATGCTAGGTCCATAGGGGGGACCACAATCTCAAGTGTAACTTCCTTCACTAGCAGAAGTGCCACCCACATAGAGTCCTCAAATACTTCAGCCAAAAGAAAGGAATTAGCTGAACAACTTGCTGTCAAGAAAGCAGAAATTGAGATGGAAGCTGCCATCGAGGCGCAGCGTCAACTGATGGCTGAAAAGCGAGCTGAAAAGTATGCACAACGCCATCAGATGGAAGCTGAAATGGATGCACAATGCCATCAGATGGAAGCTGAAATGGAGGCACAGAGCCATCAAATGGAAGCTGAATTGAAAAGTCTGGAACGGCAAAAAGAAGTTAAGATCAGTAGTCATAGGTTCAAATCTGTACTAAGTGAAGAAACAGACTCCTACTTTCCTTCATACGCCCAGGAGAATGGAAGGAAATCTCCAGCTTGTTGTAAGGAAATAAGTCATTATCCTTCCATCCCTGCTCAGAAAAACAAAGAGAGGCCTAGTCCAATGTTAGGAAAAAGGTGTGTGAATTTACCCTCTATCTCTACTAGAAAAGAGGAAAAAAGAGACTCACCTAATTCAGAACTAAGTGACAAAATAGAACTGGATGATTCTATTCCTAGATGCCACGGCAATACTCAGGAGAATGTTACAACCATTGTCCCAGCAGGACCACATAGAACAGTCCTAGCTAAACTTCCTGTTCCGGAACCTACTGTATTTTCGGTAGACGTACTGAAGTTCATAGAGTGGAAGGCAAGTTTTGAGATGATCATTGAGCATCATTGCTTCAGTCCAGTTTACAAGTTATTCTACCTTCAGAGATATGTCAGTGGAGAAGCCAAGAAAGTTCTTGAAGGTAACTGCTATAGAAAAGACGAAGAAGCCTACAAGCAAGCTTGGGAAAAATTTAATGCAAGATATGGTCATCCTTTCTTAGTACAAAGAGCCTTTAGAGAGAAACTGAATAACTGGCCTAAAATAGTTCCTAAAGAACACTTCAAACTCCAAAAGTATGGTGACTTCCTGCAAGCATGCAGCAATGCCGTCCCACATGTACGAGGACTAGAAGTACTGAACGATTATCTAGAAAACCACAGGATGCTAACTAAGCTAACTGAAAAAGTGGCTTCTAGATGGAATCGCTATGTGACTTAAATTTAGGTAAGGACTTCCCAAGTTATAAAGAGTTCTCTGAGTTCATCAATAAGAAAGCATGGATAGCATGTAATCCAGTAACAACATGTTATGTCTTAAAATCCTTCGAAGAAAGGCCTGTGAGAGATATAAGACGCGCAAGAGCAACTAGCTTTGTAACCAACACAACAGCTAAAGGTCCAGATACCTACAAGAACAATTCCAAAGTCACTACTGGGATCAGTACAGAGACAGAACCGACAAATCTTCAGACTACCTTCAAATGTATGGTCTGTGGAGAGAACCACTCCATAAACTAGTGCCAGCAATTGAAGGAGAAGTTCCCAGATGAAAAGAAAAGGTTTGTACTGGATAAGCAACTGTGTTTCGGATGCCTAAAAAAAGGCCATGTTACTAAGGGGTGTAATAAAAAGGCCACATGCAGCGTTTGCAAAGGACACCATCCTACACCACTAAATGAAGAACGTCCAAAGAAAGATAAATTCTCAATACCTAAAGATACTGAGGAAGGAAAGAAAGTATCTGTATTCTCTTGCAGATTGAGTGAAGGAGAAAGCAACAGCATATCAATGGTTGTACCAGTTTGCATTTAAAATCCTAAAAGGAGGAACAAGAAGGTATACGCCTATTCGCTACTGGATGCCCAGAGTGACGTCACCTTCATTGATCAAGAAATCTGCAAGAAATTACAAGTGGCTACAGAACCAGTAAAGCTCAAACTCACCACAATGATGGGGAGAGACACATTAGTGAACAGTCAAAGGACTGAGAGTTAGAGGATTTCATTCAAACTTCACATTAGATCTACCTCCAGCTTATATAAAAGGCGATATACCTCTAGATTGAGATCGCATAACTACCTGTGAAACAGCCAATAAATGGGAGCACCTATCTGTCATAGCTCATGAAATGTCCCCGCTGGAGTTTGGTGTTGGACTGTTGATAGGTTACGATTGTCCCGAAGCCTTGGTACCACAAAGGTAATCACAGGAGGAAAGGGTGAACCCTACTCTGTTATACTGATCTAGGATGGGGTGTTGTTGGAGGAAAACAGCAAATCGCTAACTCAAGACAGGTGACAGGATTGTGTCATCGAATATCTTTTCAAGAGTTACCAACTGTAAGTCCAGAAAAAGTCATCAAGATCCTTGAATCCGACTTTGCAGATATAAGTTCTAAAGAAAAGAGTGTATTCCAAGAAGACATAAAGTTTGTACACACTCTAGAAGAAAATATTCAGCAGAATCAACAAGGTCATCTTGAAATGTTCTTACCTTTTAGAGAACGACCTCGTCTGTCAAATAACAGAAATCTTGCCCTAGCAAGATTGAAATGTTTAAAAAAAAAAAGATGGGAAGAGATCCCAAATTCAAGCAGGATTATTAGATATTCATGGAAGGCATCCCCGAAGAAGGACATGCAGAGAAAGTTAATAACCAACCTAAAGAAGAAGTGTGGTACATCCCACATCAAGGTGTTTACCACTCAAAGAAACCAGATAAGATTAGAGTAGTATTTGATTGCTCAGCAAAGTACAATGGTGTTGCATTGAATGATTATCTACTAAAAGGACCAGATCTTACAAACACTCTGCCTGGAGTACTCTGTAGATTCAGAAAGTATCCTGTAGCGGTCATGTGTGACGTTGAAAAGATGTTTCACCAGTTTCATGTGAAGAATGAAGATAGAGACTTCCTGAGGTTTCTATGGTGGGAGGATAGAGATACAGATTCAGAGCCAGCAGAATATAGAATGAAAGTGCACTTGTTTGGAGCAGCATTGTCTCCAGGTTGTGCCAATTATGGTATGAAGTACCTGGCCAATCAGAATGAAAAGGATTGCCCATCAGCAGCAAATTTTCTGAAGAAAAACTCTTATGTAGATGATGGTCTCATAAGTCTAGAGTCCACAGAATCTGCAATCAAACTACTGAAAGAAAACCAAGAGTTATGCGCAAGAGGAAACCTGCTCCTTCACAAATTCATCTCAAACAACAGAGAGGTACTGGAATCCATCAGTGACTCTGAACGTGCAGCAACAATGAAGAATGTAGATCTCAATTATGATCATCTTCCATTTCAGAACGTACTTGGATTGGGATGGAATGTAGAGAACGACAAGTTCTTCTTTGAAGTATCTATTAAAGAGAAAGTTGCAACTAGACAAACCATTCTTTCTGCAGTGGCTTCTATATTTGATCCATTGGGATTCTTGGCCCCAGTAATACTCAGAGCAAAATAAATACTGCAAGAATTATGCAGACAGAAGTTGTGAGCCCATACCTGAAAATTTGAGGCCAAGGTGGGAGAGTTGGATAAAAGACTTGCAAAACTTGAGAGAAGTTTGGATACCCAGATGTTTTGTACCTCATGATTTCGGAAAGTGCAAGAAAATAGAACTTCATAATTTTTCAGATGCAGGAGTTATGGTTATGGTCAGTGCTCCTACATCAGAGTAAGGCCTCATGCACACGACCGTTGTGTGCATCCGTGGCCGTTGTGCCGTTTTCCGTTTTTTTTTTTCGCGGACCCATTGACTTTCAATGGGTCCGTGGAAAAATCGGAAAATGCACCGTTTTGCAGCCGCATCCGTGATCCGTGTTTCCTGTCCTATTTTTTTGACGGACAACGGTTCACGGACCCATTCAAGTCAATGAGTCCGTGAAAGAACACGGATGCACACAAGATTGGCATCCGCGTCCGTGATCCGTGGTCGTAGGTTACTTTCATACAGACGGATCCGAAGATCCGTCTGCATAAAAGCTTTTTCAGAGATGAGTTTTCACTTCGTGAAAACTCATATCCGACAGTATATTCTAACACAGAGGCGTTCCTATAGTGATGGGGACGCTTCTAGTTAGAATATACTACCAACTGTGTACATGACTGTCCCCTGCTGCCTGGCAGCACCCAATCTCTTATAGGGGGCTGTGATCCGCACAATTAACCCCTCAGGTGCTGCACCTGAGGGATTAATTGTGCATATCATAGCCCCCTATAAGAGATCAGGGGCTGCCAGGCAGCAGGGGGCAGACCCCCCTCCCTCCCCAGTTTGAATATCATTGGTGGCCAGTGTGCGCCCCCCCCCGCCCCCCCTCTATTGTAATATCATTGGTGGCCAGTGTGCGGCCTCCCCCGACCCCCCCCTCTATTGCAATATCATTGGTGGCCAGTGTGCGCCCCCCCCTATTGTAATATCATTGGTGGCCAGTGTGCGGCTCCCCCCCGGCCCCCCCTCTATTGTATTAATATCATTGGTGGCCAGTGTGCGGCCTCCCCTCTTCCCCCCCTCCGATCATTGGTGGCAGCGGAGATTCCGATCGGAGTCCCAGTTTAATCGCTCTGGGGCTCCGATCGGTAACCATGGCAACCAGAACGCTACTGCAGGCCTAGTTGCCATGGTTACTTAGCAATATTACAATATTAGAAGCATCATACTTACCTGCTGCGCTGTCTGTAACCGGCCGGGAGCTCCTCCTACTGGTAAGTGACAGGTCTGTGCGGCGCATTGCTTAATGATCTGTCACTTACCAGTAGGAGGAGCACCCGGCCGGTCACAGACAGCGCAGCAGGTAAGTATGATGCTTCTAATATTGTAATATTGCTAAGTAACCATGGCAACCAGGCCTGCAGTAGCGTCCTGGTTGCCATGGTTACCGATCGGAGCCCCAGATCGGTTAAACTGGTACTCCGATCGGAATCTCCGCTGCCACCAATGATCGGGCAGGGGGGGGAGAGGGGAGGCCGCACACTGGCCACCAATGAAATTACAATAGAGGGAGGAGGGGGGCCGATGGAGGCCGCACACTGGCCACCAATGATATTACAATAGAGGGGGGGGGCGCACACTGGCCACCAATGATATTCAAACTGGGGAGGGAGGGGGGTCTGCCCCCTGCTGCCTGGCAGCCCCTGATCTCTTACAGGGGGCTATGATACGCACAATTAACCCATTCAGGTGCGGCACCTGAAGGGTTAATTGTGCTGATCACAGCCCCCTGTAAAAGATCGGGTGCTGCCAGGCAGCAGGGGGCAGTCATGTACACAGTTCGTAGTATATTCTAACTAGAAGCGTCCCCATCACTATGGGAACGCCTATGTGTTAGAATATACTGTTGGATCTGAGTTTAACGATGTAACTCAAATCCGATGGTATATTCTAAAATAGAGGCATTCCCATGTTTTTTTTAATAGTATCTTTTTATTTATTAATTTAGCAAAAAGCATAACAAACACATCAAATACAGACAATCATCAATTGAGTCCAGTACAAATCAAATACAAGGGATCAATCATAACAGTTCCTCATGACCCAAGTTCGGGACAGACGAAAAAGATATCACTTTCAGGATGAACAGTACCCAACATATAAATCCTAAGGAAGATTAAAAGTACTGCACACACACACAAACATTCACACACGCCTTCATTGGTCAGAACAGTCTTTCAGTCATCTATGGTACTAGAGTCTGGGCTCCAATCCAGGGGTCCCATATCTTCATGAAGCGATCAGGGGTCCCTCTTCTCTCATACACAAACTTGTATAATTCAAGATCAGCATTAACTAGATGTACCCATTGTTGCACAGTAGGATTCTTAGGAGGTTTCCAGTTGAGAAGGATAGTTTTCCTAGCATAATATAAGAGTATTCTATACAGCTTCCTGCCAAATTTGGTTGGAACAATCTCGTTGGCTACTCCCAACAGACTAGTGAGCTCAGTACAGACGTTAGGAAAGCCTAGTTTGTCATTAAAATATTTATGGATCTCTTCCCAGAAGCCATGAATAATCGGACACTGCCAAACCATGTGTATAAGACAACCGTTTTCATGCCCACATCTTGTACAATGAGGGTTCGGCAATTTACCCATTTTAACCACCTCCGGACCGCCTAACGCAGGATTGCGTTCCGGAGGTGGCAGCGCTGCGCAGAGTCACGCATATACGCGTCATCTCGCGAGACGCGAGATTTCGCTCCAAGCCGGCCCGCGCATGCGCATCGCGGGCCGGCAAAATTCAAAGAACAAGTTCGTCACCAGCCTGCCAGCAACGATCATTGGCTGGCAGGCTGGCGATTTTCAAAAAATCCAATCCAAAGTCATATAACAGATCATATTAGTAAATATGATCTGTTATATGGCTTGTCTGCTCCTGTGCTGGTCCTTTTCGTCGGTTGGATCCAGCACAGGAGCAGACTGAACTGTGAGTACACCAAACACTACACCTTAGCCCCAGATCACCCACCTGCACCCCAATTAACCCTTTGATCACCCCTTTGATCGCCCCTGTCAATCACTAGTGAAAGGAAAAAAAGTGATCAGTGTAAACTGTCACTTTTTTTTTTTCACTGGTATTGGCTGTTAGGTTTTAGGGATAGTTTAGGCCCCTTGGTTAGGTAGTTAGCGTCAGTTAGCGCCCACCCCACCGCACCGCAGTCACTTTTATTCGCTGTTTAGCGTATCGCTAATCAGCATTTGTACTTTTATAGTATCTGTAAGTGATCAAAACTGATCACGGTCAGATCTATAATAGTATTAGTGTCACCTTAGCTCGCCCTCCACCCAAAACGCAGTGTTTGCCCGATCAGGCCTGATCGGTCGCCCACACGTGCGTTCACCCACGCCCGCCCCACCGCAGTGACAAAAAATTATTATTTTTTGATCACTGCACATTCATTTTACACGCACTGCGGCGATAAAAAAAATCAGTTTTGATATTTTTTATCAACCGCAGCAGCCTCCGGTACTTCGCTAGCCTCCCCTTTGTAAGACAGGTTTGCTTTTTTTCTTGGGTAGTCTCAGGGAATACCCCTAAATTTAGTAGTCCAAAATGTCAAACAGGGGGTATTCTTCTGAAGAGGCCTACAGGATTCTGACCCAGTCGGATGAGGAGTGGGAACCCTCATCTGACGAATCTAGCGGGTCAGAATATGAACCTGTGGAAAGCAGTGGCTCTCTGACCCAAAGTTCGGACGAGGAGGTGGAGGTCCCTGGCAGCACCAGGCGTACCCGGCCCCATGTCGCTAGACCACAGGTTACGCAGGATCCGCTTCAAGAGCAGCAGAGTGGGGCTGTCGCTGCCGGATCACGTGGTGAGGCATACACCAGCAGCGCAGCCCTTCCTGGACCTAGTACCAGCACTGCCGTACAACCTGGTGAAGTAGCGAGCACCAGAAGGGCAGTTGAAGCTGGTACGGTGGCAAGTGCAATAGTTACCCCGTCGCAGCCACCGCAAAGACGGGCCCGTAGAGCCCCTAGAGTCCCTGAGGTGCTGGCAAATCCTGATTGGCAGTCACCAACTTCAGCCGCACCAGTAGTTCCCCCTTTCACCGCCCAGTCTGGAGTTCGGGTTGAGACGGCTCAAATCGGTTCGGCCCTGGGATTTTTTGAGCTGTTCTTGACTGCGGAGCTCTTGGACTTAGTCGTGGCAGAGACCAACCAGTATGCCACACAATTTATAACCGCTAACCCGGGAAGCTATTATGCCCAGCCTTTCCGGTGGAAACCAGTCCAAGTTTCCGAGCTTAAAATTTTTTTGGGCCTTCTCCTCAACATGGGCCTGACAAAAAAGCATGAATTGCGGTCATATTGGTCAACGCACCCAATTCATCACATGCCCATGTTCTCTGCTGCTATGTCCAGGACACGATTTGAGACCATCCTACGTTTTCTGCATTTTAGCGACAATACCACCTCCCGTCCCAGAGGCCACCCTGCTTTTGACCGGCTCCACAAAATTCGGCCCCTCATAGACCATTTCAACCTGAAATTTGCAGATTTGTATACCCCTGAGCAAAACATCTGCGTAGACGAGTCCCTAATACATTTTACCGGGCGCCTTGGCTTCAAACAATACATCCCAAGCAAGCGTGCCCGGTATGGGGTCAAATTGTATAAGCTCTGTGAAAGGGCCACAGGCTATACCCACAAATTTCGGATCTATGAGGGAAAAGATCAGACCCTGGAGCCGGTCGGTTGCCCTGACTACCTGGGGAGCAGTGGGAAGACAGTCTGGGACTTGGTGTCACCCTTATTCGGCAAGGGGTACCATCTTTATGTGGACAATTTCTACACAAGTGTGGCCCTCTTTAGGCATTTGTTTCTAGAACGGATTTGCGCCTGTGGCACCATGCGAACTAGTCGCGTGGGCTTCCCCCAACGGCTTGTAACCACCCGTCTTGCAAGGGGGCAGAGGGCTGCCTTGTGTAACGAAGAACTGCTCGCGGTGAAATGGAGAGACAAGCGTGACGTTTACATGCTCTCCTCCATTCACGCAGACACGACAATCCAAATTGAGCGAGCAACCCGTGTCATTGAAAAGCCCCTCTGTGTCCACGACTATAATGCGCTCATGGGAGGGGTGGACTTCAATGACCAGATGTTGTCTCCGTATTTAGTTTCCCGCAGAACCAGACGCTGGTATAAGAAGGTGTCTGTATATTTAATTCAATTGGCGCTCTACAATAGTTTTGTTCTCTACAGTAAGGCTGGGAGAACAGGATCCTTCCTCAAATTCCAGGAAGAGATCATCGAGAACCTCCTTTACCCAGGAGGTTCCGTGGCCCCATCCACCAGTGTAGTTAGCCGTCTACACGAGCGACATTTCCCCAGTGTCGTTCCTGGTACCTCAACCCAACCGTCACCCCGAAAAAGATGTCGTGTCTGTAGCAGGAGTGGAATAAGGCGTGACACCCGCTATTTCTGTCCTGACTGTGCTGACCACCCTGCCCTATGCTATGGAGAGTGTTTCCGGAAGTACCACACACAGGTACACTTAGCATAGGGATCACATCTCACCAGGACAGGCACACAGGGCTATTAGGGCCCATTCACTCACAGCTGCTGCAAACCTCTCCTTTCACCTGGGATAAAGTGCATAATGTACTTCGCCACATCTTTGGGCGATTTGCGCTTTGCACATTGTCCCATGGGGAAGGAGAGGTTTGTTCTATAAAAGGTAAAAAAAACTAAACAAAAAAAAAAATACCGGTAAGTAAAAAAGTTAAATGTTCAGTTAAAAAAGTTTAAAAAAAGTTTCTATGTTCTGTTCAACAGTTAATAAAGTTATTGCTTTGCGGCCTGGTTTTTTCTTTTTTGTTTTGTTTTTTTTACCTTTCAGGTGGACCAACCGATCGACTAGCTGCAGCACTGATGTGCATTCGGACAGAAGCATTGCGCTGCTGTCAGATTACACGCAAGTCGGTGTATGCGGCGCTGCAAGACGAGATTTCTCCTCTGCAGTAAAAGATACGTTTGCCGAGGCATATGAGCTGAGGAGGTGGCGGTGTTCATATACTTTGGCAAACACTTTGTATATATAAAAAAAAAAATCCCGGCAATGATTTATTCATCCACATCGATTGATGTGAATGGAGAAATCTGGTTTGCCAGGGCATACGAGCTGAAGTGGGTATGGATGTTGGGCGGAGCTCCTATGTCCTGGCAGACGCCTTTCCCCTCCTTTTTCTTTTTTTGGCAGAGATTTTTTCATCCACATTGATCGATGCGAATGAAGAAATCTGTGCCGTTCATTTTTTTCTTTCAGCCCAGAGGCTGAACGGAAAAAAAAAATCTCATTACCCGTATGCTCAATATAAGGAGAATAGCAGAAACTCCTAATGCTGGGCATACATGTAATGATTGCGGAGACCCTCAAATGCCAGGGCAGTACAAACACCCCACAAATAACACCATTTTGGAAAGAAGACACCCCAAGGTATTCGCTGAGGGGCATATTGAGTCCATGAAAGATTGAAATTTTTGTCCCAAGTTAGCGGAAAGGGAGACTTTGTGAGAACAAAATCAAAAAAATCAATTTCCGCTAACTTGTGCCAAATTTTTTTTTTTTCAATGAACTCGCCATGCCCCTCATTGAATACCTTGGGGTGTCTTCTTTCCAAAATGGGGTCACATGTGGGGTATTTATACTGCCCTGGCATTTTAGGGGCCCCAAAGCGTGAGAAGAAGTCTGGTATCCAAATGTCTAAAAATGCCCTCCTAAAAGGAATTTGGGCACCTTTGCCCACCTAGGCTGCAAAAAAGTGTCACACATGTGGTATCTCCGTATTCAGCAGAAGTTGGGGAATATGTTTTGGGGTGTCATTTTACATATACCCATGCTGGGTGAGATAAATATCTTGGTCAAATGCCAACTTTGTATAAAAAAAATGGGAAAAGTTGTCTTTTGCCAAGATATTTCTCTCACCCAGCATGGGTATATGTAAAAAGACACCCCAAAACACATTCCCCACCTTCTCCTGAGTACGGAGATACCAGATGTGTGACACTTTTTTGCAGCCTAGGTGGGCAAAGGGGCCCACATTCCAAAGAGCACCTTTCGGATTTCACAGGTCATTTACCTACTTACCAGACATTAGGGCCCCTGGAAAATGCCAGGGCAGTATAACTACCCCACAAGTGACCCCATTTTGGAAAGAAGACACCCCAAGGTATTCCGTGAGGGGCATGGCAAGTTCCTAGAATTTTTTATTTTTTGTCACAAGTTAGTGGAAAATGATGATTTTTTTTTTTTTTTTTTTTTCATACAAAGTCTCATATTCCACTAACTTGTGACAAAAAATAAAAATTTCCATGAACTCACTATGCCTATCAGCGAATACCTTGGGGTCTCTTCTTTCCAAAATGGGGTCACTTGTGGGGTAGTTATACTGCCCTGGCATTCTAGGGGCCCAAATGTGTGGTAAGGAGTTTGAAATCAAATTCAGTAAAAAATGACCTATGAAATCCAAAAGGTGCTCTTTGGAATGTGGGCCCCTTTGCCCACCTAGGCTGCAAAAAAGTGTCACACATCTGGTATCCCCGTACTCAGGAGAAGTTGAGGAATGTGTTTTGGGGTGTCTTTTTACATATACCCATGCTGGGTGAGATAAATATCTTGGTCAAATGCCAACTTTGTATAAAAAAATGGGAAAAGTTGTCTTTTGCCAAGATATTTCTCTCACCCAGCATGGGTATATGTAAAATGACACCCCAAAACACATTCCCCACCTTCTCCTGAGTACGGAGATACCAGATGTGTGACACTTTTTTGCAGCCTAGGTGGGCAAAGGGGCCCATATTCCAAAGAGCACCTTTCGGATTTGACAGGTCATTTTTTTCAGAATTTGATTTCAAACTCCTTACCACACATTTGGGCCCCTAGAATGCCAGGGCAGTATAACTACCCCACAAGTGACCCCATTTTGGAAAGAAGACACCCCAAGGTATTCCGTGAGGGGCATGGCAAGTTCCTAGAATTTTTTATTTTTTGTCACAAGTTAGTGGAAAATGATGATTTTTTTTTTTTATTTTTTTTTCATACAAAGTCTCATATTCCACTAACTTGTGACAAAAAATAAAAATTTCCATGAACTCACTATGCCCATCAGCGAATACCTTGGGGTGTCTTCTTTCCAAAATGGGGTCACTTGTGGGGTAGTTATACTGCCCTGGCATTCTAGGGGCCCAAATGTGTGGTAAGGAGTTTGAAATCAAATTCTGAAAAAAATGACCTGTCAAATCCGAAAGGTGCTCTTTGGAATATGGGCCCCTTTGCCCACCTAGGCTGCAAAAAAGTGTCACACATCTGGTATCTCCGTACTCAGGAGAAGGTGGGGAATGTGTTTTGGGGTGTCATTTTACATATACCCATGCTGGGTGAGAGAAATATCTTGGCAAAAGACAACTTTTCCCATTTTTTTATACAAAGTTGGCATTTGACCAAGATATTTATCTCACCCAGCATGGGTATATGTAAAAAGACACCCCAAAACACATTCCTCAACTTCTCCTGAGTACGGGGATACCAGATGTGTGACACTTTTTTGCAGCCTAGGTGGGCAAAGGGGCCCACATTCCAAAGAGCACCTTTTGGATTTCATAGGTCATTTTTTACTGAATTTGATTTCAAACTCCTTACCACACATTTGGGCCCCTAGAATGCCAGGGCAGTATAACTACCCCACAAGTGACCCCATTTTGGAAAGAAGAGACCCCAAGGTATTCGCTGATGGGCATAGTGAGTTCATGGAAGTTTTTATTTTTTGTCACAAGTTAGTGGAATATGAGACTTTGTATGAAAAAAAAAAAAAATCATAATTTTCCACTAACTTGTGACAAAAAATAAAAAATTCTAGGAACTCGCCATGCCCCTCACGGAATACCTTGGGGTGTCTTCTTTCCAAAATGGGGTCACTTGTGGGGTAGTTATACTGCCCTGTCATTCTAGGGGCCCAAATGTGTGGTAAGGAGTTTGAAATCAAATTCTGAAAAAAATGACCTGTCAAATCCGAAAGGTGCTCTTTGGAATATGGGCCCCTTTGCCCACCTAGGCTGCAAAAAAGTGTCACACATCTGGTATCTCCGTACTCAGGAGAAGGTGGGGAATGTGTTTTGGGGTGTCATTTTATATATACCCATGCTGGGTGAGATAAATATCTTGGTGAAATGCCAACTTTGTATAAAAAAATGGGAAAAGTTGTCTTTTGCCAAGATATTTCTCTCACCCAGCATGGGTATATATAAAATGACACCCCAAAACACATTCCCCACCTTCTCCTGAGTACGGAGATACCAGATGTGTGACACTTTTTTGCAGCCTAGGTGGGCAAAGGGGCCCATATTCCAAAGAGCACCTTTCGGATTTGACAGGTCATTTTTTTCAGAATTTGATTTCAAACTCCTTACCACACATTTGGGCCCCTAGAATGCCAGGGCAGTATAACTACCCCACAAGTGACCCCATTTTGGAAAGAAGAGACCCCAAGGTATTTCGTTATGGGCATAGTGAGTTCATAGAAGTTTTTATTTTTTGTCACAAGTTAGTGGAATATGAGACTTTGTAAGAAAAAAAAAAAAAAAATCATCATTTTCCGCTAACTTGTGACAAAAAATAAAAAGTTCTATGAACTCACTATGCCCATCAGCGAATACCTTAGGGTGTGTACTTTCCGAAATGGGGTCATTTGTGGGGTGTTTGTACTGTCTGGGCATTGCAGAACCTCAGGAAACATGACAGGTGCTCAGAAAGTCAGAGCTGCTTCAAAAAGCGGAAATTCACATTTTTGTACCATAGTTTGTAAACGCTATAACTTTTACCCAAACCATTTTTTTTTTACCCAAACATTTTTTTTTTATCAAAGACATGTAGAACTATAAATTTAGAGCAAAATTTCTATATGGATCTCGTTTTTTTTGCAAAATTTTACAACTGAAAGTGAAAAATGTCATTTTTTTGCAAAATATCGTTAAATTTCGATTAATAACAAAAAAAGTAAAAATGTCAGCAGCAATGAAATACCACCAAATGAAAGCTCTATTAGTGAGAAGAAAAGGAGGTAAAATTCATTTGGGTGGTAAGTTGCATGACCGAGCAATAAACGGTGAAAGTAGTGTAGGTCAGAAGTGTAAAAAGTGGCCTGGTCTTTCAGGGTGTTTAAGCACTGGGGGCTGAGGTGGTTAAATAGCCTCACAGGAGTATAATAAATCCTATGAAGCCATTTAACTTGAATCAACTTATCCCTAGCACTTACCACTGTAGATCTCCATGTACAGCTAGATTCTTTAACATGAACATCTTCCAAACCTTCAATGTCCCTTTTCCACCTAACAAATGCCCTGTCTAGGGGGGAGTCCTGCAACGCCATCAACGACGCATACAGGGTCGACACTGGTTTGACCAACGGAACCCTCCTAATCGCTGCCTCAACTGTACCACACTCCAGTTTTAAAGGTTCTCTACCAAACTGAGCCTGACAGGCATGCCTGAGTTGAAGATATCTATACAAACAACGCTGGGGCAAATTAAATTCCTGTTTCAAACTATTAAAGGTTTTAAATAGGCCCTTATCATATAGTTGGGTAAGGTAGCGCACCCCCCTCTGAGGCCAAAATTCTTACTCCAGTAATGAGAACAGCTCCGGAAGCACTCTGTTTCTCCACAAAGGCAAATATGGCGACCAAGTAATATCATTCTCATCAGGGTTACATTTCTGACCCCATTTGACCCACATCTGTACTGCAGCAGCCATCGATTGGGTGTAGTGTACTGTAGACCTAGCCCCCCTCCTATACGCCAAGTTCGTAAGTGCCTCATAGGACCCCAATAAAGCTGCCTCCAACACTACCGCCGGGTTACCTGAGTCAGCCCGTACCCACCACGCCACATAGCTCAGCTGCACCGCTACATAGTACAGGTTTGGCAAGGCAAGACCCCCCCGCAGGTAAGACGCCTGGAGGGTGGATCTCGCTATTCTGGGAGAAGACTTATTCCATAGAAAGGGAGCGATTATTCTATCCAAAGTAGCAAAATGTCTCTTGGGGAGTAACACTGGGGCAGCCCTATATAAGTATAGCAATTTTGGGAGAAGAATCATTTTTACCACTTTGATACGCCCAATCAGAGTTAAAGGAAGGTTTTCCCAAGCCTCTAGCTTTCGAGTAAGGGATTGCATTGTAGGAGCAACATTCAAATCATAAAATTTTGCCACTTCTTTATGAACAATAATCCCCAGATATGTAAATTGCTCCACAATCTGAAGCTTATTGTTCACCGAAATGCGAGCTGGGTCAACATCATCAACCAGACAGAGACTAGACTTAGCCCAGTTCACACGGAGACCCGAGAAACCCCCAAATTGATCAACAACACCTAAAAGGGTATCCAAGGATTTCCCTGACTCTGCTAGGTAAACCAGCATGTCATCAGCATATAATGAAAGCTTTTCTGATATTCCAGCTATTTCCCAGCCTTCTATACCTGAGTTAGAGGATATGAGTATCGACAAAGGTTCCATGATTAATGCAAATAACAGGGGGGAGAGAGGGCAGCCCTGTCTAGTGCCTCTACCCAAGGGGAATGAGTCCGATGTGTACCCATTCACCCTGACTCTCGCCGAAGGGAATCTATAAAGCATTTGTAACCAGCACAAAAATTTCTCCGGAAAACCCATTTGAGTCAGCACTGCCCACATAAATTCCCATTCTACTGAATCAAATGCTTTTTCATTGTCTAAGGACGCAAGAGCCCTCATACCTCTGTTATCATGTTTGACCTGAAGATTAGTGAACAATCGCCTTAAATTAATATCTGTGGTTTTCCCTGGCATAAAACCCGATTGATCTACCCCAACCAAGGAGAGAATTACCCCCCGCAATCTTAACGCCAGTACCTTCGCAAAGATTTTGACGACAAGATTCAGAAGTGAGATAGGTCGATAAGAGCTACACTGGTCAGATGGTTTCCCCGACTTGTGAATCACTACTATCGTTGCCTCTAGAAAGGACGGTGGCAACGAACCACTTTCCAGTGCATACCTCAACAGCTTACCAAATCTACTAACCAGGTCTTTAGAAAATCGCTTATACCATTCAGCAGGAAATCCATCGGGTCCCGGGGTTTTCTTGGTTGCTAAGGAACTAATGGCCGTTTCAATCTCCAGGTCAGATATGTCTGCAGCCAGTGCTCCCCTGTCATCTCTGTCCAAAGAAGGAATATTAATACCTGCTAAGAAGTTGACAATTTCCTCTGAAGTACTTGTGATCTTGGGGGCATACAATGTCTCATAATAGGAGGCAAACTGTCGGCAGACATCTCTGGGCTCTCTCAATAAGAGCCCCTGATCATTCAGAATTCCCGCCACCACAGTTTGTTGAGTCTCAGATCTAGTCAAGTACGCCAAGGCCCTGCCACACTTATCACCATCTGAAAAAATAGTTTGCCTCTGATTTAAAAGTATATTCAGTTAAATGCAAAGTAAACCTACGCTGCGCCTCAAGCCACAAAGTCTGTTTCTCAGGGCACGGATCTAGTATATATAACCTCTCCTTATCAGCTAGTTCCGTCTCTAGTTTTATCCGTTTGATATTCAGTTCCTTTCTATGAGTTGCAATAGCAGCAATCAATGCCCCTCTCATTACTGACTTGAAAGCATCCCATTCTACCAGAGGATTCGTAGACCCTTCATTTTCTGCCCAGTAATTCTCCATTGCATCTAGACTCTCGCTCACCACAGGTAATACCTCGAGCCACATAGGGTTTAACCGCCACTGCTTATCAGTCAAAGCCAGCGGCTGTGACAGTATCAGAAGGAGGGGGGCATGGTCTGAAACTCCTCTCGGTAGATAATCACTAGACTTGATATAGGGGGATAAATCTCTGCTGACAAAGGCCAGATCTATACGAGAGAGTGAGCCAGTAGAAGCTGAATAGCAAGAGAATTGTGCATCTGTGGGGTGGAAATAGCACCACGTCTCTACTAAATCATAAGTATTAGCCCAATGTGATAGGACATTGTTGTGTGAGGCCTGGGGAACCCTTCTGTCCCGTATAGGATCTAAAGTGGCATTATAGTCACCCATAATAATATAAGGCATTGCTGGAAATCCTGCTATTTTAGCTGTAATTAAGTCTAGGACCTCTCTGCGGAATGGCGGAGGAATATATAGTCCCACAAATAGGTACTGCAGGCCTCTGACACAAGCATGTAAAATCACATACCTACCATAAGGGTCTAGCTGCACAGATAGTATTTGGAACGGAAGACTTTTAGCAATTAAAATAGACCCCCTCTAGCGTGGTTTGAGTAAACCGCATGATATGTGGGGCCTATCCATGGGCGCCGCAAAGCTAGTACTTTCTGGCCCTGCAGGTGCGTTTCTTGCAATAACATTATGTCGGGGTTTTACCTCTTCAGATAATTGAACACTAAAGACCGTTTAATCTTATCATTCAGACCCCGAACATTCCACGAAAGTAGCTTAATTACCGCCATTTATTCTTCCAAAGATAACATCTCCATAGTTTCCGACCAATGAAGGCACATTCACGCACACATACAATCCACATCAAAGAATCCCTCAACAGAGAAACTCTCTTCAACCCACCCATTCCCAACCTCCCTAACGCACCCTGCCCAAACCTTCTTAACATGGTTGAGCCTGACACCCCAAACTAGCAACTCCTGGGTACGATAACCTACCCTAACTCATTAGAACATATATTCCATATAGGTACGTTGGTGATAGGAAGCAAGTATATACGTCTACCCACAACAGTGCATAGTCATACAGGGTGTTGCCACCCAGCATACCAATATGGGGTTAAACATCTGATCAATAGACAAAGTCAAAGAACAGGGATTCTAACAGGAGTAATAATGGTGCATTTAAACCAGATACTCCCCCCTCCCCCAACCATCTTGTCAGCAAAACAATTTAACATTTAATCAAGTATTATTTGCTCCAGCTGCCAACACTATAGTATAAACCATCAGCGGTGAGGCCTTGCATTTAGATTTCTCTCAATCCATTCAGTAGCCTCTTCAGGAGTACTAAAAAAACGGACTGTTTCACCATCCTGCACCCTCAAGCGAGAAGGGTAGATCATGGCATATTTCACATTTTTGTCCCTCAGCCGCGCTCGGACCTCAGTAAACTGCTTCCTTTTCTTCTGGACCTCTGCAGTAAAGTCCGGGTAAAAGGACAAACGGACATTCTCATAGCTGACATTCCCCTTCTGTCGAACAGCTAGCAAAATAGCATCTCTGTCCCTGTAGTTCAGGATCTTCATGATGAAAGGTCTAGCAGGGGATCCCGGCGGTAAGGGCCTGGTTGGAATCCGATGTGCCCTTTCTATAACAAAGCAACTGGAAAGTGAGATGGGATGTAACACTTCTTTTATGAGCTGTTCCGCAAAAATTTCTGGGGTAGACCCTTCTGCTCGCTCCGGTAAGCCCAGGATACGGACGTTGTTACGTCTATTGCGGTTCTCAGCGTCCTCCGCCCTGGCTTGCAGCATCTGTACCTGTTGCAGCAGCTGCCTGGTGTCATTTCCAGCTGCTCTGGACGCATCTTCCACATCACTCACTCTTTGCTCCACTGCAGATGTTCTTTCACGTATTTTGTCAAAATCGTGTCGCAAACAGCTAAGGTCAGACTGTAAATGGTCTATCTTTGATGTAAGAGCAGCTTGACAGGCAGCTATAGCTTTCATAATTTGAGAGGCTTCAGCAGAGGAACCAGGGACAGGAGACCCCTCACTTTCCTGTTCAGTTTGACTCATGGCATCCATGAATCGTTTAACAGATGATGGAGCCACAGAAGAAGTTTTGCGGCCCATATAAATAGTCCACAGACACTTTAAAGATCTGCTTGGGTTTGTCACTCATGCAGCAAATCAAGATAAGGCTTTATTAAATTCAGCAAGTCCTGCCACACCGCCAAGTAGACTGCCAGATATCTTTACATTCCTCAGGGGGGAGGGGGATAAGTACACCAGCACCATCATTAAACTTTCATATAAACTGCGGTGAACTCTGTAGCTTTCATATATAAGGGCTCCTAACAGAATTACCACTGCAGGACTTCAGGATAATAGTGGAAGTAGGGAGATACAGAGCGTTTCGCCGATCCACTCCGTTTGCTGGGGCAGAGAGGAGCGCCGCTGCACATACACTTAACGGCAAGATGGCGCCCACCGCGCGGCTTCTTCCCGCCTCGGTCGTCGGGCTCAAGACTCCAGCAGGTATCGGCAGCAGTCCAAGGTAAGTTGTTAGCAACTTTCAGCAAGCCGTGCCTGCGCTGTGTACCTTGCGGCGGATCGTGCCCCGGCCTCACTCCACACTCTCCTCAGTTTGCGTCCCTCCGCTCCTCTCCCTCAATCCGTCGGCATCCACAGCGCCACAGCCAAAACTCAGCAATCCAGCACCGGGCAGAGTGTCCCCAAGTATGAAGGGATCCAACATATAATGAATGAGCTCAAGAAACCCCGATTATGCCAGGTGTATAAAGGCTATTTCACAGGATTTTGTAGGAGCACTGCAATCCTGCTTCCTCACTCCATGCTGGCTCGGCCATGCCCCACAGGCGTTCCCATGGTGATGGGGACGCTTCAAGTTAAAATATACCATTGGATTGGAGAAAACTCAGATCCTATGGTATATTAACTCCTGACTTTACATTAAAAGTCAATGGGGGACGGATCCGTTTGAAATTGCACCATATTGTGTCAACGTCAAACGAATCCGTCCCCATTGACTTGCATTGTAATTCAGGACGGATCCGTTTGGCTCCGCACGGCCAGGCGGACACCAAAACGACTTTTTTTTCATGTCCGTGGATCCTCCAAAAATCAAGGAAGACCCACGGACGAAAAAACGGTCACGGATCACGGACCAACGGAACCCCGTTTTGCGGGCCGTGAAAAAATACGGTTGTGTGCATGAGGCCTAATAGGAGAAGAAAATATACACTCTGCCCTGGTTATGGGGAAGGCCAGAGTTGCACCTACCAGTATTCAGACAATACCAAGATTTGAACTGACAGCAGCCGTAGTTTCAGCATCAGTAAGCAAGTTTCTGAGAGAAGAATTGGAATTGAAAATAGATGAAGAATATTTTTGGACAGACTCACAAGTTGTCCTAGGATACATAAACAACGAAGCTCGAAGATTCCAAATCTTTGTCGCCAAAAGAGTTGAGAAAATTCGGGAAATAACAAATCCAGAACATTGGCATCACATTGACACAAAGCATAACCCAGCAGATCATGCTTCAAAAGGCCTGATTGTAACAGAATTGAAAAATTCTAATTGGTTCACAGGCCCAGAGTTCCTTTAGGAAAAGGAAATCACGCAGAGTAAAGGTTACACAGAATTGTCTATGGGTGATCCAGAAGTAAAAGTTGTACAAACATTGAGCACTGCTGCTAAGTGCCAAGATGACATACTTTAATGACTAGCCAGATGTTCAAAATGGAATACAGTCATAAACGTAGTAGCTCAAATTCAACGTTTGGCAAAGGGAATCAGAAAGAAGGAATTGTGGAATGTAGAAGAAAGAATGAAAAATAATAAGATACAATCCCTGTTAAGATATTATTCCCTCTAGAGCTGCAAATCCCAGGACAAAGTGAGTGAAAATGGTCCGTACAATATAATAGTAAAGAAGGGATTGCACTGCAGGAGAGAGTTCTTATTGTATTCAAGTCAAATGATATTGATATTATTTTGTCTATGAAAATCTTCAGTCAAAAAGGTCCATATATGCACATCAATCACGACTATGGAAATCTGAAATAAAATAGAAACCGCACTATGGAGTAGTAACTTCTCATAGGAGGTGTTCCCCTGTGAACAAGTTATACTCACAAGACTCCAATGATATTGCGCGTAGACAGCAGGCTCAACGATGTCATCCACCAGAGAACTTCAACAAATTGCAGTGAAGATAGATCAGGAGTGGTCAGTAGAACGAATGCAGGTTAGTACCATAGCTTGCAGATGTACAATCTCCCTTAGCTTCCACCTAAGGAACCGCACGGATGGAGGGCTATCACCGCATATACAAAATCCTGCAGATGTCCACGATCCAGAAGATGGAAAACCACTTGTCCCAGGATAAAACCAGACTCCCCACTCTTCGAAGTCTCAAAAAAAGGAGGTCAAACCAATAGTGAAGTACGTACCAAAGTGTCGAATAGAAAATATTTAATATACTCACAAAATTACAAGTATAGGAGCAAGTTAACAAAAGTCCATAGGGCACGTGTAGTCTGCAGAATAGCACGAAGAGCAAAGAATGGCAGATTTACCTGCAGATCGTGTAAACCCATCACCACCATTTCTTTATAGCGGAATGGATTGTTTTGGCCCATTCATCACCAAACAAAACCGCAAGGAGTACAAGAGATATGGACTAATATTTACATGTCTGAGCTCCAGAGCAATTCACCTGGAAATGTTAGAGGATATATCAACTGACGCATTCATCAACGCCTTAAGATGTTTCATAGCCATTAGAGGTACCGTCAGAGAGATTAGATCTGACCAAGGATCTAATTTTGTCAGAGCAAAGAATGAATTGAAGAGAGCTCTAAAAGAGATTCATAAAGAAAAAGTAACTGAGTATTTGTTAGAGAAACAGTGTGATTTTTACATGAATGCTCCACATGCAAGCCATACAGGAGGAGTTCGGGAAAGACAAATCAGAACTGTGAGAAATGTGTTAAGTTCAGTGTTGAAAAAGAACGCCGGAAGAATAGATGATGCTTCACTTAGGACGCTATTCAATGAAGTAATGTCTATTGTTAAAAGCCGTCCACTTACAGTTGATAACATCAACGATCCAACAAGTTTGGACCCTTTAACTCCCAACCATCTACTTCCCCTTAAGTCTGATTACATACAGCCACCACCTGGCAAGTTCACCAAAGAGGATTTATATGCCAGAAGGAGATGGCGAAGAGTTCAATATCTATCAGAACAGTTTTGGAATAGATGGAGGAGAGTACTTAGCCAATCTTATGCTAAAAAGTAAATGGCAAACACCCAGAAGAAATGTCCAAGTTGATGACATAGTGTTAGTAAAATAAGAAAATTTACCTAGAAGTCAATGGAAATTGGCCAAAGTTCTACAAGTTCAAAGGGATGAAGACAAACTAGTAAGATGAGTGTTGTTACAAATAGGAGACTCAAAACTTGACAAAAAAGGAAAACGTCTCACTACACTCAAGTTGGAACATCCTATACAGAAGTTAGTTGTTCTACTTGAGAGTGATAAAAGACACTTGGAAGTTGAGAACCTGATGGAAAATTTCTCAAATTCATGTTCAAGTCTTATCACTAAGAACATAGAATTATAGGTACTTTTGGTGGGAGTGTAGCTGGCCAGCTAAGACCTGTCCTAGGTTGCTAGTATAGCTTATATGTATATACAGCTAGACCTGCTAATAACCTTAATACAGTTCCTATGTTTATGTGTTAAAGACTAAAACAGAGTCATTTACTGCGACATCATTATTTTGTGTTCAGAGAAGCAGAAAAAGATAATATGCCTTTAAGCTTAATTTTGTAATGTAAGGTAAGCTCAGTGACACAGCAGAAACAGAAAGTATAGTGTGAATCTGTTGTTGCTGTGCAGAAGTCTAGACCAATCACAGCCAGCTTCTCACACAGCAAGAGTTTTCACCAATCACAGCCAGCCTCACACACAGCCTGTCTGGGAATTCCCCCAGCTTCTGCTGCTAGAATCATTATTCACCAAAGACAGGAGCTGAAGAGACACATAGTTCCAGTCAGAGTCCAGTTTTATGGGAACAGAGGCCAAAATAGGTATTTAAAACAGTTATATAATGCTCATATTGTGTTTAGAACTGTATACTGAACTAGATATATATGTGTTTACTTACAGTTCCACCAATTGCAACCGTACAATTGCAAATACAAATTGCAAGCTACAAATTGCAAGCATTCAGATTCCATATTGCAATCCAAATTGCATAAAACCATGCCAGATCATACTCAACCAATCTGCAAATAGTCACTGCTAACTGCAGGCAGAACTATTAGTTAGACCTCAGATATATCTCTCAGAGAGATCATAAAGTGCGTAAATAACTTAAAGTGAGAGTACAGATACTCAAGAGAGAAATATATCCACCCTTTTATGTTGAATGACAAGATTGAACAGTTGAACCACCATCTTATGCATACCGCCATTTTGTGATATCTTTTCAACACGTGTTTTGGACATGGACTATCTGCTGCGGAGGCGGCAGTGTTATATATGAAGAAAAGTTTAGGTTAATCAAGAAGTTATTTGAAGCATTTGATGTGCTCTTTAACCACTTCAGCCCCGCTACCTTAAACACCCTTAATGACCAGGCCACTTTTTGCACTTCTGACCTACACTACTTTCACAGTTTATTGCTCGGTCATGCAACTTACCACCCAAATGAATTTTACCTCCTTTTCTTCTCACTAATAGAACTTTCATTTGGTGGTATTTCATTGCTGCTGACATTTTTACTTTTTTTGTTATTTATCAAAAATTTTACGATTTTTTTGCAGAAAAATTTCATTTTTCACTTTCAGTTGTAAAATTTTGAAAAAAAAACGACATCCGTATATACATTTTTCTCTAAATTCTTGTTCTACATGTCTCTGATCAAAAAAAAATGTTTGGGTAAAAAATAAAAATGGTTTGGGTAAAAGTTATAGCGTTTACAAACTATGGTACAAAAATGTGAATTTCCGCTTTTTGAAGCAGCTCTGACTTTCTGAGCACCTGTCATGTTTCCTGAGGTTCTACAATGGCCAGACAATAGAAAAACCCCACAAATGACCCCATTTCGGAAAGTAGACACCCTAAGGTATTCGCTGATGGGCATAGTGAGTTCATAGAAGTTTTTATTTTTTGTCACAAGTTAGCGGAAAATGATGATTTCTTTTTTTTTCTTACAAAGTCTCATATTCCACTAACTTGTGACAAAAAATAAAAACTTCTATGAACTCACTATGCCCATCAGCGAATACCTTGGGGTGTCTTCTTTCCAAAATGGGGTCACTTGTGGGGTAGTTATACTGCCCTGGCATTCTAGGGGCCCTAATGTGTGGTAAGTAGTTTGAAATCAAAATCAGTAAAAAATGGCCGGTGAAATCCGAAAGGTGCTCTTTGGAATGTGGGCCCCTTTGCCCACCTAGGCTGCAAAAAAGTGTCACACATGTGGTATCGCCGTACTCAGGAGAAGTTGGGGAATGTGTTTTGGGGTGTCATTTTACATATACCCATGCTGGGTGAGAGAAATATCTCCATATTAGGCTAGAATTAACAAATATGGAATATAGCAGTGCTAAGTTAAAATCGAAATTCGATTATTATATGTTGAATTAATCGAATTGCTATTTGAACTTGGACCTGGGTTACTATGGTTGGCTTGGTAGAATTAGCGAATATGACGAATGTATTCATCATATTCCTCAAAACGAAGATAACGAAGTATTCTACATCTTCGTTTTAGCTCCATATTCGTCAACTTCGCTAATTCTAGCAATCAAATAGGAAAGTTGACTATAGAGACAGACGTTTTTAGGAATATGACGAATACATTCGTCATATTCGCTAATTCTACCAAGCCAACCATAGTAAACCAGGTCCAAGTTGAAATCGCAATTCGATTTATTCAACTTATAATAATCGAATTTCGATTTTAACTTAGCACTGCTATATTCCATATTAGGCTAGAATTAACGAATATGGAATATAGCAGTGCTAAGTTAAAATCGAAATTCGATTATTAAAAATTGAAATAATCGAATTGCGATTTCAACGTAATTCTCAAATCCGACAGTACATTCTAGTATGGAGATGTTCCCATGGTGATGGGGACGCTCCATGAGCACAGAAGTGGTCAGAAGCGGCAACGGGCACTGACTGGAGCAGCCAGGAAGCCAGGAATCCTAAGGACAGGTAAGAACTACTTTTGGGAAGTGGGAAAGAAAAAAATCTAACAATAAAAAAAAAAAAAAAAAAAAAAGAATATTCGAAATATCGAATTTATAGCACTATATTCGAAATATTCGCTAATAAGCGAAGTGCCGATATTCGCTAAAAAAATTCGATATTCGAATATTCGCGCTCAACACTAATAGCGAACATTCCATCAAGCAGGGGTATCACATGGCGATAAACATCAATCGGGACCAATTAATATATGCCCCCAAAAAACAGAAGGAATGGGACAACAAGAATATGGTGAGATTCATCAACCCTTTTACTCAAGGACATACAGAAATAAGAAAGACATATTGGAATATTCTGAATACAGACACTACACTTCAAGCATATTTACTGAAAGTACCTGTGATTACATTCAGAAAAGGAAGAAATCTTAAGGATTTACTCACAAGAAGCCATTATGTGGGATTAAGACCAGAGAGAGCCTTTGGATCTAAAGGACCAAGATGGCAAATATTTTGAGAAAAACAACTTTTACAAACTCTGGTGGGGGTAAACATCACACAGTCCATCACTTGTAACACAATTGGAGTCATTTACCTGGCGAGCTGTCCGTGTAACCTCATGTATGTTGCTAACTTAATTAGCACTTTCCCTTTGATGAAGAATTAAGCGAATCACACGTCGGGATGCAGGAGAGATGTTTTTTTTTTAGTATGGCAACATGTATTGAAGTTATTTGATGTAATCTGGGCTGTTGTAGGTTTGATATGTGTGATATATCTGTAAGCACTTTGCACTTTACTTGGTACTGTATACACTATTGCGTGGTTTCATCTATGCCCTAATCTTACTTATTTGTCTAGTGATACTATTTTGTAGAGCCAACAGCCTTTATCCCCTGCCTGACATATTTATTTATATATTTGCCGTTCAGCGGTGCAGTTATATGTTCTAAAGCCTTTTGCGGCGTGTATTAGAAGAAAAAAGTAAGGGTCTATCTGCCATACAGCGGTGCAGTTATATGTTCTAAAGACTTTTGTGGCGTGTATAAGTGGAAAAAAATAAGGGCCTATTTGCCGTTTAGCGGTGGAGTTATATGTTCTAAAGCCTTCTTTGGCGTGTACAGTCCTGATCAAAAGTTTAAGACCACTTGAAAAATGGCAAAAAATCATATTTTACATTGTTGGATCTTAACAAGGTTCCAAATAGAGCTTCAACATGCAACAAGAAGAAATGGGAGTGAGACAAAACATTTTTTGAGCATTCAATTAATTGAAAACAACGAATAAACTGAAACAGGCTGTTTTTCAGCTGATCAAAAGTTTAGGACCACATTCCTTTAAAAGGCCAAATCTGTGCAAAGATGTGGATTCATTGTCATTTTCTGTCAGGTAGTCACACGTTGTGATGGCAAAGGCAAAAAAACTCTCCCTTTTTGAACGTGGTCGGGTTGTTGAACTGCATAAGCAGGGTCTCTCACAGCGCGCCTTCGCAGCTGAGGTGGGATGCAGTAAGACAGTCATTTGGAATTTCTTAAAGGATCCTGAGGGTTATGGAACAAAAAAGTTAAGTTGAAGACCCCAAAAAATTTCATCAGCACTGAGCCGGAGGATCCAATTGGCTGTCCGTCAAGACACTGGACAATCCTCGACCCAAATTAAGGCCCTTACTGGTGCTGACTGCAGCCCCATAACCATCAGACGGCATCTGAGACTGAAGGGCTTAAAAAAAAAAAAACGTCTTCAAAGACCTCGTCTCCTTGAACGCCACAGAACTGCTCTTTTGGACTTTGCAAGAGAGCACCAAACATGGGACATTCAAAGGTGGAAGAAAGTTTTATTCTCTGATGAGAAAAAATTTAACCTTGATGGTCTTGATGGTTTCCAACATTACTGACATGACAAGCAGATCCCACCTGAGATGTTTTCTATGCACCACAGTGGAGGGGGCGCCATAATGGTCTGGGGTGCTTTTTCCTTCAGTGGAACAATGGAGCTTCAGGAAGTGCAGGGGCATCAAACGGCTGCTGGCTATCTCCAGATGTTGCAGAGAGCATTCCTCATGACTGAGGGCCCTCGTCTGTGTGGTAACGACTGGGTTTTTCAACAGGACAACGCTACAGTACACAATGCCTGCAGGACAAGGGACTTCTTCCAGGAGAATAACATCACTCTTTTGGCCCATCCTGCGTGTTCCCCTGATCTAAATCCAATTGAGAACCTTTGGGGATGGATGGCAAGGGAAGTTTACAAAAATGGACAACAGTTCCAGACAGTAGATGGCCTTCGTGCGGCCGTCTTCACTACTTGGAGAAATGTTCCCACTGACCTCATGGAAACGCTTGCATCAAGCATGCCGAAACGAATTTTGGAAGTGATAAACAATAACGGCGGAGCTACTCATTACTGATTTCATGTTTGGAAGTTGGATTTCTGTTTTGGGGGGGGTTAGTTTTTTTTTGGAGGTGTGGTCCTAAACTTTTGATCAGCTGAAAAACAGCCTGTTTCAGTTTATTCGTTGTTTTCATTAAATTGAATGCTCAAAAGATGTTTTGTCTCACTCCCATTTCTTCTTGTTGCATGTTGAAGCTCTACTTGGAACCTTGTTAAGATCCAGCCATGCTAAATAGGATTTTTTTCCATTTTTCAAGTGGTTTTAAACTTTTGATCAGGACTGTATTATTGGGGAAAAAGAGGGCTCATTAAGCGTTGTGTGGTGAAGTGAGAAAATGTTTGGGGTGCTTTCATTTCCTTTTTATTTATTTGATATAACAGTATGTCAGACAGAGAAATGCAAGGTGCTGCACAGTAGACCTAATTGTTTCTGGTGCAGGCACAGGTCGCAGCACAGTAAGGGGGCCGTGGCAGCAGGAGTCACAGCGAGAGGCCTGAGCTCCCGATGTCATCTAGCGGTCGTGTCTTGACCAGCAACCCAGCGGTTCTTAAATGGTTGAGTCGGTCATCCACTTCATCCCAAGTGACACCCCCAGCCAAGAGTCGGTGGGTTCGTCAGACACAACCCTTTGTTGGCATGGCCCGGGAGCAGGCCCTGTGCCCTCACCTGTCCTCAACCTTCCTCTGTCCTTTTCTGTTCCCTCAGCCAGAGAAGAATTATATGCTGTGGGCTCAGCTCCACTATACATAGAGGCCGAGCTACTAGAGGACAGTCAGCAGCTACTGGCCAGGCACAATGTGGAGGAGACATCCGCCGCTTCCTCTGCTAGGCGGGCATGTAGTGATGAGGAGAGTGGCGTGGGAGCTAATGTTGCGAGCGGTGAGGCTCCTGACCCAGAGACCGTTGAGGAGGACATCAGTGACATGCAGACAGTACTCAATGACAGTGATGTAGCTGATCGCACTTGGGAGCCGGGAAAATTAGGGGCTTCATCATCATCGGGATAAGAAGGTGGCAGCTTGCCCGTGAGGCAGGGGTGGAGCCAGCAAGTCTCTAGCTTGGCCGTGAGTCAGCAGGGTGGCAGCGGTGGGAGGTCGGGAGTGAAACGTGCCCGTGGTAGACCACCCGCTTCCCAGGAGCCTACCTGCCTGGAAAGTAGTGGTGCAGGGGTTCACGGAAGCAGAAGCAGTAGCAGTCAGTCAGTGCAGAGTGTTGGGGGTAAAATCACCTACTCAGCACTGTGGCAGTTTTTTGTTAAGCCGCCGGAGGAGGTGAACATGGCCATTTGTAGAATCTGTGGCCAGAAGTTGAAGCGTGGCCAGGGTGCCAATGTTGGCACCATGGCCCTGCGTCAACATATGCAGAGTCACCATAAAGTGGCCTAGGAGAACCGTGGCTCCGATGTAGTGGTCCAGCCTGTCACAGCAACCGCTGCATCACACAGAGGCACGAATCTGATTTCAAACAGTCAAGGCTCCACCACCTTAGCCAAAGGGAGCTGTCTGTCCTTCCCATCATCCGATGGTCCTGATGCTCCTGCTCCTCTTCCTACAGTCAGTCATTCCATCAGCAATCGATCACCGAAGCGATTGCTAAGATACAACATTATGTGTGCACTCATCCAAAGGCACAGAAGCTGAATGTGCTCCTGGCCAAGTTCCTGGTGCTGCAGTCCCTCCCTTTCCAAGTGGTGGACTCTGCACCTTTCAGAGAACTGATGGCTTGTGCCGAGCCGAGGTGGAGAGTCCCAAGCTGTAATTTCTTTGCCAAAAACTAGAGTTGCCACTTAGAGCAAAAAAGGAGGGACTGTGAACTCACACACAGGTGCAAATCTATAGATAGCTATTTCTTCTCTGCAGTAGATACATCATGGCCTGATTGATTTATTATTATTTTTTGCCATTTTTCTTGTGTACAAAAGTCATAAACAGTGTGTTTACGATTTTTTATACTCCACTTGTGCAAATTTTTATGCTGTGTTTTTTCTCCGCCACCTTTGCCACTTATCCAAAAAGGGGACATGATCAAGTCAGTAAGGAGAAGGGAACAGCAGCCCCACCACCTTCATCCTCTTTTACGCCAGTTTTCGAGAGTATAACAAGACTAAAATCTACGCCAGCCAGGGCATGACATAGATTTCATTTCAGGTGCATGGACTTCTAAAGGGTGCACCTAATTAATGACGAGGTGTAAGCCGCCAGCAGCACACAGGATTATCATAGACCAAGTTCTTAGCAATAAAACATTTTAGAAATTGACAGAATGATTATTGTAGCTGCTTATAATGTTTTTAGCTCATGACGATTTGATATAATTGGTTTAAAAACTATTTAGTCCAATTCATATGGAATCTGAAGACCATTTATAGCTTAGATTTTTTTTTTTTGGGCAATGTCCTGCCATTTTGCTACATAATATAAAAATCTTATATTTACGCTCTATGCCTCATAAATTGGGGGTTGGTTTTAACCTACAGTATGACCATGAGAGGTACCATGGAAATTTTCAGCAGAGATACGTGGATATATTCAAATTTAAAACCTGCATTTAGTTTGGAATTTATTGGAGAAGCATGTGGCAAAAAGTTACTTGTATCAGGTTATTCAGTGTGAACTACTGTAAAATGTCAGTGTCTATTGTAAAGCATTCAGAGGATACTAATCACATTGATTGCCATCAGTCCTTGATTTAATGCTTTATAATAAATATAAGAAACAGCTGTAATTTGCATTCCAGCCAAAAATTGTCTGGAAGACTTTTCCGCACAGTTATGTTCCCAAACAGAAGTTCTAATAACTAAAAGCACACATCTAATTTGATGGCTTGGAAACAAATAATGTCCGATTTCCGATGAGATGTTCTTTATGACTCACTCCCATGAAGTTTTCAACTTGAATTATACTCAACACTCTTATTATTATTACTTTGGTTAAAATGGGGATCGATGAATTTTCAGTTAATAAATGTTTGTATTAGTTATGCTGCTAAAAAACTAGCTAAAAAGCAAGCTGTGCAAAATGGCAAAGTTATTAAAGGACGGCTACAACTGACAATGTTATTAAGCCACCATTACCTTGTTGGCTCAGTGGTTAGCGCTGAGGTCCTAGGTTCGAATCCGACCAAGCCCCATTGGGGACAGCTTGATGCTAATTTCTGTAAAGAGCTGCGGAATATAGGTGAGTAAAAAAAAAATAATGTAATTATCTCACCTCTAATTTGGTTAAGGACTCATGAAACCTATTAAACACATTGTGACATGCTTACATAGTTGATACGGTTGAAAAAGACATAAGTCCATCAAGTTCGACCAAGGGATAGGTGGGGACGTGAATCCCAGAAGGAAGTGAGACCCAGATTTCTACACGTTTTCATAAGAATTAATGTTGTTTACTTTTAAGAATTCAACTAAACCCTTTTTAAAACTGTCCACTGTTCCTGCTGTGACCACGTCCTTTGGAAGTCTATTCCACAGATTCACAGTTCTTACAGTAAAGAAGCTTTGACGCTTCTGGAGACTGAACTTTTTCTTCTCTAGTCGGAGGCAGTGCCCCCTTGTCTTTTGAGGGCATTTTACATGGAACAGTTTTTAACCGTATTTTTTTTATGGCTCATTTATATATTTGTATAGTTTAATCAAGTCCCCGCTTAGACGTCTCTTCTCAAGACTAAATAAATTAAATTATTTTAATCTTTCTTCATAACTAAGACCCTCCATGCCCCTTATGAGTTTAGTCGCTCTCCTCTGTACTTTTTCCAGCTGCAGTGTGTCCTTTCTATGGACTGGTGCCCAGAAATGAACTGCATATTCCAGATGAGGCCGCACCAACGCTTTGTCAAGTGGTAATATTACGTCCCTGCCCCACGAGTCTATGCCTCGCTTAATGCATGACAATATCCTGGTGGCCTTAGAAGCAGCTGATTGACATTGTATGCTGTTATTTAATCTACCATCTACAAGGACACCGAAATCCTTCTCTATAAGTGATTCTCCCAGTGTTACATCACCTAGGACAGATGAACCACGGAGATTATTACTACCAAGATGCATAACTTTGCATGTATCCACATTGAACCTCATTTGCCAAGTTGATGCCCAATCACTCAGAGTGTTCAAGTCAGCTTGTAGTTTATGGACATCTTCCATAGACTGTAGAGTACTACATAGCTTAGTGTCATCTGCAAAAATAGAAATGGTGCTATTAATCCTGTCCTCAATATCATTAATAAATACATTAAATAATAGAGGGCACAGCACTGAACCTTGGGTTACACCACTTATAACCAGGGACCATTCTGAATAGGAATCATTGACCACAACTAACTGAACACGGTCCTTCAGCCAGTTTTCAATCCAATTACAAACTATACTTTTTAGCCTATAGACACACTTACTTTACCTATTAAACGTCCATGAGGGACAGTATCAAAAGCCTTTGCAAAATCCAGAAACACTACATCCACAGCCACCCCTCTGTCCAGGTTACTACTCACCTCCTCATAAAAACAAATGCTAACAAAACCCGTAAGATAATGCAATTCACAACACAACCACTAGGGGCCTCCCATAGACATATATAAGATAGACATCTGGTGACATAATATTGTGAAATTATTTTGAAAATCTTGTGTCACACATATCAGGACATGTCCAGCCAAGAGTAAAGAAGAGTCAATTTTCCTTTTTTTTCCATTTTTATTCTTCCTTTGCCAGCTTCATAAAAACTGTAACTTTTTTTCACTTTGGCATTGACATTGCTACAAGGAGGCTTGTTTTTTTTTTTAATGAGAAGAGTTATATTTTTTAATGCCAGCATTTTATAGTCTACATAATGTATTGAGATTGTTATTCAGTGGGTACAGAACCACTACGGCAACATATTTGACATGTGCTTACTCTTAAGGATGTTACCCTAGCAGTTTCCTGGTTTTCATCCTTTAACCCCTCTACAGGGATCTAGACTTTGCTGCAAGGGAACCAATAAACTGCTACCTACAGGAGTAGTCTCATTTTGGTTGACAGCTGACCAATGAGGGTCAAAAGTGCAGAGCATTGAAAAAAAAGGTAGACATACCAGGGATGAGAAGGAAAGATAAGGGGGTGTGGACAATATCAGACTGTGGGAAAGCTGGGTGCAGCAGTTAGCTTCAATGGAGACATACCAAGGATGAGAAGGAAAGATGAGGGGTGTGGACAATATCAGACTGTGGAAAAGCTGGGTGCAGCAGTTAGCTTAAATGCAGACATACCAGGAATGAGAAGGTAAGATGAGGGGTGTGGACAATATCAGACTGTGGAAAAGCTGGGTGCAGCAGTTAATTTCAATATAGACATACCTGGAGAGGAGAGAATTGGGTGATGGTCAGTAGGCAGTGATGACAAAGTGGATTCCATATCCATAATATTACATTCTGGTATAATTCGGTATGTGCACTTAAAGAGTTGCACTTGAAAGATATTGCATATATATTATGTGGTGCCAGCACCACCTAGGGGCGAATGGATGTAAATGAACTTGCCAGACAGATAATAGAGAATATCATACATTGCAATTCAATACATACAGTGGATATAAAAAGTCTACACCCCGCTGTTAAAATGTCAGGTTTCTGTGATGTAAAAAAAAATGAGACAAAGATAAATAATTTCAGAACTGTTTCCACCTTTAATGTGACCTATAAATTGTACCACTCAATTGAAAAACAAACTGAAATCTTTCAGGTGGAGGGAAGAAAACAAAACAAACTAAAATAATGTGGTTGGGATGTAGCTGTGTTCAGAATTAAGCAATCACATTCAAAATCATGTTAAATAAGAGTCAGCATACACCTGCCAATCATTTAAAATGCCTCTGATTAACCCCAAATAAAGTTCAGTTGGTCTTTCCTGAAAATTTCTTAGTCGCATCCCACAGCAAAAGCCATCGTCCACAGAGAGCTACCAAGGCATCAGAGGGATCTCATTGTTAAAAGGTGTCAGGAGAAAGGTACAAAAGAAGAATTTCCAAGGCATTAGATATACCATGGAACACAGTGACGACAGTCATCATTAAGTGGAGAAAATATGGCACAACAGTGACATTACCAAGAACTGGATGTCCCTCCAAAATTGATGAAAAGACGAGAAGAAAACTGGTCTGGGAGGCTACCAAGAGGCCTACAGCAACATTAAAGGAGCTGCAGGAATATCTGGCAAGTACTGGCTGTGTGGTACGTGTGACAAAAATCTCCCGTATCCTTCATATGTCTGGACTATGGGGTAGAGTGGCAAGACGAAAGCCTTTTCTTACGAAGAAAAATATCCAAGCCAGGCTACATTTTGCAAAAACACATCTGAAGTCTCGTAAAAGCATGTGGGAAAAGGTGTTATGGTTTGATGAAACCAAGGTTGAACTTTTTGGCCATAATTCCAAAAGATATGTTTGGTGCAAAAACAACACTGCACATCACCAAAAGAACACCATACCCACAGTGAAGCATGGTGGTGGCAGCATCATGCTTTGGGGCTGTTTTTCTTCAGCTGGAACTGGGGCCTTAGTTAAGCTAGAGGGAATTATGAACAGTTCCAAATACCAGTCAATATTGGCACAAAGGTGGATCTAGGAGGATGTCTAGGGCGGCTCTCCCTCTGGTTCGAGATGGCAAGGCGCTCCAAAATGATGTCGCACTCTGTTCATCAAAATCAAATAGTACAAAAAGAAATGAGTGGGCACTCTTATAAATGGATTCACATAGACTCAATATATAATACGTCACTAAAATGTATTTATTAAATGGATGTAGGTATAAAATATAGCGAGAAATATATAAAAAAATATATATGTATATATAAAATGTCCGAACAGAAATCTCCAAAAAAATATAAGCAAAAAAGGAAAAAAGACAAATATATCTAGAGCAAAGCAATAGCGACACTGCGGTTATTCAGCAAAGTATGGGTATCAGCTGTTAGACTTGTTAAATAGCTACTGAAATGCAGGTTCTGAGATCAAGGCAGAGTTCATTCCAATCTCAAGCAAAAATAGTCCAATAAATAATAAAAATAATGTCGTGAACAAATGTCCTTATAGCAACATAGTGTAAGAAATATATAATTTCCAAATGTGTGCAAAAATAAAAAGAGGCAAATGCAGGTCAATGCGTCTAAAAAAGTGTATCAAAGGTAAATAAATAAATAAATAAATAAATGCACAAAGTCCAACCAATGCAAAAAAATAATATAAAAATGCAAGGTGTTGCAAAGAAAATACAGGGGGTGCAGCAAAAATAGAGGTGATAATTCTCTAAAGTGCAGACGTGCTCATGGAGAAAATAATAGTCAAAGTGACGATATGGACATGCTGCCAATTGTATGAAGTAACTCCGCAGTAGTAATATCAAAGTTGTTTCCCTGTAGAATGTAGTTTATAGTTGCTAATTAGTTAATGTTCATATACAATGTTGCAGTCTGGGACTTGGATAAACAATATGATCAAAGTAGGTCAGTGATACACAGTGCGGTTTGCCGAGGGTTATTCCAGTACTCACATGTATGTCGGTAATATCCTATTCGTGGCGTCCCACGTGGAGTGAGTATAGGGTAAGCTTACCTCTGACTTTTGTCTATGGCAATCTCTAATAGCGGGCTTCGATAATACCTCACTACAGCTGATGCAGTCTGTTATGACTGGTAGACGGAGCTCTGCTGTATAACGTAGTTCTTCTTTAGTGGTCCCAGAATCGGCTTGTAGTGGGGCTCCCTGTGGGTCTTTGGCGTCCCTCGTGTTTCTGACAGTGCCTGTACAGGAAATGGAGCTCAGCTAGCTTCCTGCTACTTCCTGTAGCACGCCAATCACTGCCGTAATTTCTGTTTTTTTTTTGCTTGAAAGCGATTTCTTTAGCATCGGCTAGGAGAGCGATGCTGGATATCCAGTTGCCGGTTATTGTCGTGCCAGATCAAATATATCTTATCTTATACGCCAGATGCGTTTCGAAGACTCTACTGTCTTCTTCCTCAGTGGCTCTATTTGATCTGTCTGGCAAATCGGCTCTTATATAGCTGTCGTCCTAGAGGGCTCTGTGGTAAATCTGAAATGGATCTAGTGATGTTCAGTAGGATTCTTGTTAGATTGCGGTTCCATTGCATTTTGTATGCGTCTTTTCGGCACTGATGCGTTTTTTACTAATTTTCTTAAAGAGATATGAAAAGAAATTATATATAAAATATATACAGTACAGACCAAAAGTTTGGACACACCTTCTCATTCAAAGAGTTTTCTTTATTTTCATGACTATGAAGGCATCAAAACTATGAATTAACACATGTGGAATTATATACATAACAAACAAGTGTGAAACAACTGAAAATATGTCATATTCTAGGTTCTTCAAAGTGCCACCTTTTGCTTTGATTACTGCTTTGCACTCTCTTGGCATTCTCTTGATGAGCTTCAAGAGGTAGTCCCCTGAAATGGTATTCCAACAGTCTTGAAGGAGTTCCCAGAGATGCTTAGCACTTGTCGGCCCTTTTGCCTTCACTCTGCGGTCCAGCTCACCCCAAACCATCTCGATTGGGTACAGGTCCGGTGACTGTGGAGGCCAGGTCATCTGGCGCAGCACCCCATCACTCTCCTTCATGGTCAAATAGCCCTTACTTTCAAAGTTTTCCCAATTTTTTGGCTGACTGACTGACCTTCATTTCTTAAAGTAATGATGGCCACTCGTTTTTCTTTACTTAGCTGCTTTTTTCTTGCCACAATACAAATTCTAACAGTCTATTCAGTAGGACTATCAGCTGTGTATCCACCTGACTTCTCCTCAACGCAACTGATGGTCCCAACCCCATTTATAAGGCAAGAAATCCCACTTATTAAACCTGACAGGGCACACCTGTGAAGTGAAAACCATTTCAGGGGACTACCTCTTGAAGCTCATCAAGAGAATGCCAAGAGTGTGCAAAGCAGTAATCAAAGCAAAAGGTGGCTACTTTGAAGAACCTAGAATATGACATATTTTCAGTTGTTTCACACTTGTTTGTTATGTATATAATTCATAGTTTTGATGCCTTCATTGTGAATCTACAATTTTCATAGTCATGAAAATAAAGAAAACTCTTTGAATGAGAAGGTGTGTCCAAACTTTTGGTCTGTACTGTATATAAAAAAAAATATATAAGTATATATATATTAAAATAGCTGCATATATATCAAAGAGTATATATCAAGGAGTATAAAAAGCATATATAAAAAATATATATAAAAAAATATATATAAAAAAAGTTTGGCAGAGTACATAGATATAGGGATGTATAGAAACCGTCCCACAACAATGACAAAAATATATATTAGGAGGGAGATGTCTTTCTATATGATTTTCTTGCGGAATCAGAACTATATTTCTTATTACAGGAACCTACATCAATATTTGTAATACAGATAATCGTATAGATGTTAATGTGCCTGACATTGATTTATACAGCCTTTCTGTTCCTCTTATATTCCCTTAAAACTCATATAGTCAAATGATTACACCAGAGGGTATGTAGACTGATATTTGCGATGCACAGAAGTGTTCATAGTAGGAATGTATAGGGAATTAACTCTGATACATAAGCAGATCACGTCTGCGCTTCGTTGGGAACTTTTCGCTGTTGTATGTGCTATATAGAGTATATATTCTCTGTAGATATCTTAGGAACTGTCTTCTTTTGGTGTGTATCACTCCCAAACCGTCTTATTAAAGAATTATAATTCCATAGCGTATCGTTGCCCAGACTGGTAGGGCCGACGTGTGTGTATCCCTCAAAATGCCGGCAGATGTTGTCAAAGGGTAGATGGAATAGGGGTGGAGGCCCCCAGGCCAGGGGAGGTCCTAGTGCTGGTAAACAGCCGGACTAGGTCCCCTCGTGAGCCGGAGGCATCCACCCCGTTAGAGGAACCCGAAAATTTCTAATTCGGCATTTAGCCCCCCTGGTACCAGACTACCAAAGTCAAATATCCTTCTAGATTCGGCTCTGGACATTCGTGCAATGTGGTTGCCTCCCCTCCAATGGCGTTCTATCTGTTCGAATGCTGCAAATGTCAGATATTTAGGATCTTGATTATGAGTTTGTTTAAAGTGTTTGGACAGGGAGTGTTTTCCGTATCCTTTTTTTATATTGTTTATATGTTCAGCTATTCTGATCTTGAGGGGTCTTTTGGTTCTACCAATATATTGTTTGGCACATGTACATTCAATGATATAGATGACATTAGAGCTATTGCAAGTGAGAAGGTTTTTAATTTCAAAAGAGAACGTATTTTGTGTTGAATTAATCCGTAAAGTCTTCTTAGGGAATGATGCGTTTTTACCGTTTATGCAGCATTCACACCTATGGAACCCACTCCTTTTGAGACATTTATTGATGGATAAATTATTCTTTGTACAACGTTTGATAGAGGGGGCTATTTTCAGACCTAAATTAGGGCCTTGGTATAGACTATCTCTGGGAGTGTGGGAATAAAGGGTCCTATGATCTTATCTTTTTGGACCAGATGCCAATGCTTTTTTATAATTTGCTAATTTTTTTGTATTGTGCATTATACGGTAGTATTATGCAGAATCTGTCTTCTCCTTGTTTTTTCTTGTCCTCGGTTGGATTTGTTATGAAAAACTGATTCCTATCCATTTCTCTAACTTTTTTTTAAAGCATTTTCAATCACATTATCCGGATAATTTTTGGACTGAAATTGTGTTTTCATTTTGATAGCCTCTTCTTCAAAATTTTCTCCACTTGTGCAGTTCCTCTTGATCCTACAGAACTACCCTACGGTATGTTCAGCAGCCAAGAGGGTAAGTGGCAGCTGGAGAAGAGGATAAAGCTATTTCTTGCCACCGTTTTCTGGTAAGTACTGCATATATATTGGTCTTGTTGGGTAGTGATGAGTATATCTAAAAATTCTGTACGATCTTGGTTGATGTTAGAGGAAAAATGGAGGTTGTATGAGTTATGGTTGATTTCTTCTAAAAATGTATGTAATTGTGTTTCTCCCCCCTGCCAGATAAAGATGACATCGTCTATGTACCATTGCCAGAGCACCAGATCCGACCCCAGCTTGGGTATGATGGTCTCTTGTTCCCATTGTGCGATGAATAGATTGGCATAGCTTGGGGCGAATCTGGTGCCCATGGCGGTACCCCGGATCTGCAGATAATAGTCTCCCTCAAAGAAGAAGTAGTTGTGCGTCAGTATATGTCTCACGCCTTCTGCCAAAAATTCTATTTGTTTCTCATTTAGATCACCGTGATTTCTCAATTGTGCCCTCATATTATCTATACCCTGTTCGTGATTGATAATGGTATAGAGTGAATGTACGTCCAAAATCCCTATCAGCCAGGGTGGTTCAGCTTTCAGATTCTCTAAGACTTGGACGATTTGTGTGGTGTCTTTGATGTAGGAATGAGTCTTCTTCACCGCTGGTTGGATTAGTTGGTTGATATATTGGGACAAATTTGATGTCAGTGAATCGATGCCGATATAATCGGGCATCCTGGTGGATCTATCATATTTTTGTGTATTTTGGGCAGGCAGTAGAAGACAGGTAGCCTCTGTTGAGTCCCCAAAATAAAATCCAATTCTTGTTTCGTTAATACACCTTGCTTGAAGCCTTTATTACAATATTGAGTCAGTGTTTCCATAAACTCTTCTGTGGGGTCTTTTTTGAGTTTCCTGTATGTTGTGTCATCTGAGAGTTGTTTTAGACATTCCACATTGTATTTAACTGTTTCTAAGAGGACAATCGCTCCTCCCTTATCCGCTGGGCGGATAGTTAGATTGTTCACTGTTTGTAGTTCTTTAATTGCACGTATCTCTTGTGTGGTTAAATTATTTCTTCTGATAGATTGGGGGGGTAGAGAAGTTTGTGAGGAAACTCTGTTAAAAAAACATTTTTTTTTAAAATCCGGTTATAGCTAACACATGTGAATTTAGGGAGGCAGAATTTAAACATACAGAATTAAAACCTAAGTCCAAAAAATTTCCAAGACAGGAAATTAGTGCAGAAATTTCCACTTTTCAAAGGAACATAGAAACTGAACTGAGAAGCATACCAGAGAAATCTATCAGAAGAAATAATTTAACCATGAGACCCCACAGAAGAGTTTATGGAAACACTGACTCAATACTGTAATAAAGGCTTCGAACAAGGTCTATTAACGAAACAAGAATTGGATTTTATTTTGGGGACTCAGCAGAGGCTACCTGTCTTCTACTGCCTGCCCAAAATACACAAAAATATGATAGATCCACCAGGACGCCCGATTATATCGGCATCGATTCACTGACATCAAATTTGTCCCAATATATCGACCAACTAATCCAACCAGCGGTGAAGAAGACTCATTCCTACATCAAAGACACCACACAAATCGTCCAAGTCTTGAAAGCTGAACCACACTGGCTGATAGGGACTTTGGACGTACAATCACTCTATACCATTATCAATCACGAACAGGGTATAGATAATATGAGGGCACAATTGAGAAATCACGGTGATCTAAATGAGAAACAAATAGAATTTTTGGCAGAAGGCGTGAGACATATACTGACGCACAACTACTTCTTCTTTGAGGGAGACTATTATCTGCAGATCCGGGGTACCGCCATGGGCACTAGATTCGCCCCCAGCAATGCCAATCTATTCATCGCACAATGGCAACAAGAGACCATCATACCCAAGCTGGGGTCAGATCTGGTGCTCTGGCAACAGTACATAGACGATGTCATCTTTATCTGGCAGGGGGGAGAAACACAATTACATACTTTTTTAGAAGAAATCAACCATAACTCATACAACCTCCATTTTTCCTCTAACATCAACCAAGATCAGACAGAATTTTTAGATATACTCATCACTACCCAACAAGACCAATATATATGCAGTACTTACCAGAAAACGGTGGCAAGAAATAGCTTTATCCTCTTCTCCAGCTGCCACTTACCCTCTTGGCTGCTGAACATACCTGTAGGGCAGTTCCGTAGGATCAAGAGGAACTGCACAAGTGGAGAAAATTTTGAAGAAGAGGCTATCAAAATGAAAACACAATTTCAGTCCAAAAATTATCCGGATAATGTGATTGAAAATGCTTTAAAAAAAAGTTAGAGAAATGGATAGGAATCAGTTTTTTATAACAAATCCAACCGAGGACAAGAAAAAACAAGGAGAAGACAGATTCCACATAATACTACCGTATAATGCACAATACAAAAAATTAGCAAATTATAAAAAAGCATTGGCATCTGGTCCAGAAAGATAAGATCATAGGACCCCTTATTCCCACACTCCCAGAGATAGTCTATACCAAGGCCCCTAATTTAGGTCTGAAAATAGCCCCCTCTATCAAACGTTGTACAAAGAATAATTTATCCATCAATAAATGTCTCAAAAGGAGTGGGTTCCATATGTGTGAATGCTGCATAAACTGTAAAAACGCATCATTCCCTAAGAAGACTTTACGGATTAATTCAACACAAAATACGTTCTCTTTTGAAATTAAAAACCTTCTCACTTGCAATAGCTCTAATGTCATCTATATCATTGAATGTACATGTGCCAAACAATATATTGGTAGAACCAAAAGACCCCTCAAGATCAGAATAGCTGAACATATAAACAATATAAAAAAAGGATACGAAAAACACTCCCTGTCCAAACACTTTAAACAAACTCATAATCAAGATCCTAAATATCTGACATTTGCAGCATTCGAACAGATAGAACGCCATTGGAGGGGAGGCAACCACATTGCACGAATGTCCAGAGCCGAATCTAGAAGGATATTTGACTTTGGTAGCCTGGTACCAGGGGAGCTAAATGCCGAATTAGAAATTTTCGGGTTCCTCTAACGGGGTGGATGCCTCCGGCTCACGAGGGGTCCTAGTCCGGCTGTTTACCAGTATAGGACCTCCCCTGGCCTGGGGGCCTCCACCCCTATTCCATCTACCCTTTGACAACATCTGCCAGCATTTTGAGGGATACACACACGTCGGCCCTACCAGTCTGGGCCACGATACCCTATGGAATTATAATTCTTTAATAAGACGGTTTGGGAGTGATACACACCAAAAGAAGACAGTTCCTAAGATATCTACAGAGAAAATACACTCACCTAAAGAATTATTAGGAACACCATACTAATACGGTGTTGGACCCCCTTTTGCCTTCAGAACTGCCTTAATTCTACGTGGCATTGATTCAACAAGGTGCTGATAACATTCTTTAGAAATGTTGGCCCATATTGATAGGATAGCATCTTGCAGTTGATGGAGATTTGAGGGATGCACATCCAGGGCACGAAGCTCCCGTTCCACCACATCCCAAAGATGCTCTATTGGGTTGAGATCTGGTGACTGTGGGGGCCATTTTAGTACAGTGAACTCATTGTCATGTTCAAGAAACCAATTTGAAATGATTCGAGCTTTGTGACATGGTGCATTATCCTGCTGGAAGTAGCCATCAGAGGATGGATACATGTTCTCATTCTGTTTATGCCAAATTCGGACTCAACAGAAATCGAGACTCATCAGACCAGGCAACATTTTTCCAGTCTTCAACAGTCCAATTTTGGTGAGCTCGTGCAAATTGTAGCCTCTTTTTCCTATTTGTAGTGGAGATGAGTGGTACCCGGTGGGATCTTCTGCTGTTGTAGCCCATCCGCCTCAAGGTTGTGCGTGTTGTGGCTTCACAAATGCTTTGCTGCATACCTCGGTTGTAACGAGTGGTTATTTCAGTCAACGTTGCTGTTCTATCAGCTTGAATCAGTCGGCCCATTCTCCTGTGACCTCTAGCATCCACAAGGCATTTTTGCCCACAGGACTGCCGCATACTTGATGATTTTCCCTTTTCACACCATTCTTTGTAAACCCTAGAAATGGTTGTGCGTGAAAATCCCAGTAACTGAGCAGATTGTGAAATATTCAGACCGGCCCGTCTGGCACCAACAACCATGCCACGCTCAAAATTGCTTAAATCACCTTTCTTTCCCATTCTGACATTCAGTTTGGAGTTCAGGAGATTGTCTTGACCAAGACCACATCCCTAAATGCATTGAAGCAACTGCCATGTGATTGGTTGACTAGATAATTGCATTAATGAGAAATAGAACAGGTGTTCCTAATAATTCTTTAGGTGAGTGTATACTCTATATAGCACATACAACAGTGAAAAGTTCCCAACGAAGCGCAGACGTGATCTGCTTATGTATCAGAGTTAATTCCCTATACATTCATACTATGAACACTTCTGTGCATCGCAAATATCAGTCTACATACCCTCTGGTGTAATCAAATGACTATATGAGTTTTTAGAGAATATAAGAGGAACAGAAAGGCTGTATAAATCAATGTCAGGCACATTAACATCTATACGATTATCTGTATTGCAAATATTGAGGAAGGTTCCTGTAATAAGAAATATAGTTCTGATTCCGCAAGAAAATCATATAGAGAGACATCTCCCTCCTGATATATATTTTTGTCATTGTTGTGGGATTTTTTTATATATATTTTTTATATATACTTTTTATACTCCTTGATATATACTCTTTGATATATATGTAGCTATTTTTATATATATAGTTTTATATATATTTTTTATATATATTTTTTATATATATTTCTTTTCATATCTCTTTAAGAAATTTTTTCATATCTCTCTAAGAATTGTTCATATTGAACAAGAGTGCAATGAGTCTGGTTACAAAATAATCTATAGAAGGCTCTCTACAAGAACCAGAGATGCCTATTAGTAAAAAACGCATCAGTGCCGAAAAGACGCATACAAAACGCAATGGAACCGCAATCTAACAAGATTCCTACTGAACATCACTAGATCCATTTCAGATTTACCACAGAGCCCTCTAGGACGACAGCTATATAAGAGCCGATTTGCCAGACAGATCAAATAGAGCCACTGAGGAAGAAGACAGTATAGTCTTCTAAATGCGTTTGGCGTATAAGATAAGATATATTTGATCTGGCACGACAATAACCGGCAACTGGATATCCAGCATCGCTCTCCTAGCCGATGCTAAAGAAATCGCTTTCAAGCAAAAAAAAACAGAAATTACGGCAGTGATTGGCTTGCTACAGGAAGTAGCAGGAAGCTAGCTGGGCTCCATTACATGTACAGGCACCGTCGGAAACACAAGGGATGCCAAAGACCCACAGGGAGCCCCACTACAAGCCGATTCTTGGACCACTAAAGAAGAAATACGTTATACAGCAGAGCTCCGTCTACCAGTCATATCAGACTGCATGGGCTGTAGTGAGGTATTATCAAAGCCCGCTATTAGAGATCACCATAGACAAAAGTCAGAGGTAAGCTTACCTTATACTCACTCCACGTGGGACGCCACGAATAGGATATTACCGACATACATGTGAGTACCGGAATAACCCTCGGCAAACCGCACTGTGTATCACTGACCTACTTTGATCATATTGTGTATCTAAGTCCCAGACTGCAACATTGTATATGAACATTAACTAATTAGCAACTATAAGCTACATTCTCCAGGGAAACAACTTTGATATTACTACTGCGGAGTTACTTCATACAATTGGCAGCTCCACATCGTTACTTTGACTATTATTTTCTCCATGAGCACGTCTGCACTTTAGAGAATTATCACCTCTATTTTTGCTGCACCCCCTGTATTTTCTTTGCAACACCTTGCATTTTTATATTATTTTTTGCATTGGTTGGACTTTGTGCATTTATTTATTTATTTACCTTTGATACACTTTTTTAGACGCATTGACCTGCATTTGCCTCTTTTTATTTTTGCACAGATTTGGAAATTATATATTTCTTACACTATGTTGCTATAAGGACATTTGTTCACGATATTATTTTTATTATTTATTGGACTATTTTTGCTTGAGATTGGAATGAACTCTGCCTTGATCTCAGAACCTGCATTTCAGTAGCTATTTTACAAGTCTAACAGCTGATACCCATACTTTGCTGAATAACCACAGTGTCGCTATTGCTTTGCTCTAGATATATTTGCCGTTTTTTCCTTTTTTGCTTATATATTTCTTGGAGATATCTGTTCGGACATTTTATATATACATATTTATTTTATATATTTCTCGCTATATTTTATACCTACATCCATTTAATAAAAAAAAATTTGTGACATATTATATATTGAGTCTATGTGAATCCATTTATACGAGTGCCTACTCACTTATTTTTGTAATATTGGCACAAAACCTTCAGGCTTCTGCTAGAAAGCTGAACATGAAGAGGAACTTCATCTTTAAGCATGACAACGACCCAAAGCATACATCAAAATCAACAAAGGAATGGCTTCACCAGAAGAAGATTAAAGTTTTGGAATGGCCCAGCCAGAGCCCAGACTTGAATCCGATTGAAAATCTGTGGGGTGATCTGAAGAGGGCTGTGCACAGGCGATGCCCTCACAACAATCTGACAGATTTGGAGTGTTTTTGCAAAGAAGAGTGGGCAAATCTTGCCAAGTCAAAATGTGCCATGCTTTAGACTCATACCCAAAAAGGGCTGTAATAAAATCAAAAGGCGCTTCAGCAAAGTATTAGTTTAAGGGTGTGCACACTTATGCAACCATATTATTATTATTTTTTATTTTTTTCTTTCCTCTACCTAAAAGATTTCAGTTTGTTTTTCAATTGAGTGCTTGATTTTTTTCCTCTGCTGTGTATTGCCATTTAAACCCATTTTTTTCTCTCTGATTGATTAAGGGGAGTGGCCTGGGCAACCAGGTGCTGTAAATTGAACCACAGAACTCTCCCAGAGCTTGCTCTTCCTGAGGCTTGCTGTACTAAGTGGGCTTCTTATTAAGTGGAGTTTAAGACAAGGAGTAGGAAACTAAGGTTGGATATAATTTCCTTGTGTGTTGTTGGCTTAATTCTAGGTAGTCCTTCAACTACAGCAGACAGGGTCTAATTCTAAATCATATTTACTGTTTTACTTTTTTTACTGTTGTAATCCTCATTTAGTATGTGTTGCACAATTGACAACGCAGTCCAGTGCACATCTTGCATGATGTATGCAGTCCTGGAACAGACGTTCGAGGGTGTATATCTTTGTTCAAGATGTGAGCAAATTACCCGTTTGGAATCGCAAATCGAGTCTCTAAACGGGCAAGTTGCAACACTGAGAGGCATTTACAATTTGCAAAAGAGTTTGCTTCTCACCGAGCAAGCACTCTTTAGGGTAGATGGAGGGAGGGTGACAGAGAGGAGGCTGAGGAAAGTGAGGTAGCTAGCTGGGTAACAGTTAGAAAGCGGGGTAGAGGGAAGAGTGCCAGGGAGGCTAGCTCTGATCTGACACACCCCAACAAGTTTGCACGTTTGGCAGATGAGGGGGATGTCAGTCCAGGGACGGCACTGCTGCAGCCGGACACTTCCTCTGTCAGTCAGGGGAATGTCAGCTCCAGTAAGCAGCGAACCAGGAGAGCAGGGCAGGCCAGACAGGTGCTGGTAGTGGGAGACTTCATTATTAGGGGAACAGATAGGGCAATCTGTCACAAAGACCGTGATCGCCGAACAGTGTGCTGTCTTCCTGGCGCTAGAGTTCGACACATCGCAGATGGGGTTGACAGATTACTGGGAGGGGCTGGAGAAGATCCAGAGGTCATGGTCCATATCGGAACCAATGACAAAGTTAGAGGTAGGTGGAGAGTCCTAAAAAATGATTTCAGGGATTTAGGTCAAAAGCTTAGCGCAAGGACCTCAAAGGTAGTATTTTCCGAAATACTGCCTGTACCACGGGCCACACAAGAAAGGCAACGGGAGGTTAGGGAGATTACCAAGTGGCTCAAGAACTGGTGTAGGAAGGAGGGGTTTGGGTTCCTGGAGAACTGGGCCGACTTCTCTATCGGCTACAGGCTCTATCGTAGGGACGGGCTGCACCTCAATGGGGAAGGGAGTTGTGCTTTTTCATAAGTGTAAACAGTTATATCTACTTATTTTAGTTATAATGGGTATTCATTGCCTTTAAGAGCAATGTTGATTTATATTCACTGTTTTGTATGGATTTTCATGTAGGCCAAAGTACAAACCGGATTCCAAAAAAGTTGGGACACTAAACAAATTTTGAATAAAACTGAATGCAATGATGTGGAGATGGCAAATGTCAATATTTTATTTGTAATAGAACGTAGATGACAGATCAAACGTTTAATTCGAGTAAATGTATCATTTTAAAGGAAAAATACGTTGATTCCAATTTTCACGGTGTCAACAAATCCCCAAAAAGTTGGGACAAGTAGCAATAAGAGGCTGGAAAAAGTAAATTTGAGCATAACAAAGAGCTGGAAGACCAATTAACACTAATTAGGTCAATTGGCAACATGATTGGGTATAAAAAGAGCTTCTCAGAGTGGCAGTGTCTCTCAGAAGCCAAGATGGGTAGAGGATCACCAATTCCCACAATGTTGCGCAGAAAGATAGTGGAGCAATATCAGAAAGGTGTTACCCAGCGAAAAATTGCAAAGACTTTGCATCTATCATCATCAACTGTGCATAACATCATCCGAAGATTCTGAGAATCTGGAACAATCCGTAAGGGTCAAGGCCGTAAAACCATACTGGATGCCCGTGATCTCCGGGCCCTTAAACGACACTGCACCACAAACTGGAATGCTACTGTAAAGGAAATCACAGAATGGGCTCAGGAATACTTCCAGAAACCATTGTCAGTGAACACAATCCACCGTGCCATCCGCCATTGCCAGCTGAAACTCTACAGTGCAAAGAAGAAGTCATTTCTAAGCAAGATTCACAAGCTCAGGTGTTTTCACTGGGCCAGGGATCATTTAAAATGGAGTGTGGCAAAATGGAAGACTGTTCTGTGGTCAGACGAGTCACGATTCGAAGTTCTTTTTGGAAATCTGGGACGCCATGTCATCCAGACCAAAGAGGACAAGGACAACCTAAGTTGTTATCAACGCTCAGTTCAGAAGCCTGCATCTCTGATGGCATGGGGTTGCATGAGTGCATGTGGCATGGGCAGCTTGCATGTCTGGAAAGGCACCATCAATGCAGAAAAATATATTCAGGTTCTAGAACAACATATGCTCCCATCCAGACGTCATCTCTTTCAGGGAAGACCCTGCATTTTTCAACACGATAATGCCAGACCACATTCTGCATCAATCACAACATCATGGCTGCGTAGGAGAAGGATCCGGGTACTGAAATGGCCAGTCTGCAGTGCATATCTTTCACCTATAGAGAACATTTGGCGCATCATAAAGAGGAAGGTGCAACAAAGAAGGCCCAAGACGATTGAACAGTTAGAGGCCTGTATTAGACAAGAATGGGAGAGCATTCCTATTTCTAAAGTTGAAAAACTGGACTCCTCGGTCCCCAGACGTCTGTTGAGTGTTGTAAGAAGAATGGGAGATGCCACACAGTGGTGAAAATGGCCTTGTCCCAACTTTTTGGGGATTTGTTGACACCATGAAATTCTGATTCAACATATTTTTCCCTTAAAATGGTACATTTTCTCAGTTTAAACTTTTGTTCCGTGATTTATGTTCTATTCTGAATAAAATATTAGAAGTTGGCACCTCCACATCATTGCATTCAGTTTTTATTCACGATTTGTATAGTGTCCAAACTTTTTTGGAATCCGGTTTGTAAGTCCATGAGAAGATTACTGTGCTGTTCAAAAGCTAGTGTTATAGTAACAATATATTATACATTTAGAAAGTTAGAAGATACACCGCACCTTCAGATTCTGAGGCTTCATTGTTTTTCCTATCTGAACATGAATTCCACAGTGTGAGAATTGTCTAGATGTTCCTCAAAGTATATATTCATGTATCAAAGTTTGTCCCTTGGCCCTGAGGCAAGACCTCCAAATGTCAGAGGTGTAGTATTGAAAACATCAGGCATGTATGAGTTAACCCTTAATGGTATGATGCCTATTGCTTATACAACAGTGCCACCTAGATATGAGCAGTTAATACTACATCAGTAGCAAAAGTGCATTCTGGGTAGTATTATGACGTCATGCTCCTTATCAATGCACACACCCATCCAACAATGATTGGAAAGTTCCAAACTCGGAGGGCGTGTTCATCTGATAAGTTTTGGGTTAAGAAACCAGTTACCAGGGGGGAAAAAAGGAAGGAAAAAAAACAAAAAAAAACAAAGAAACATTTGGATTATAGATCTCTGGAGAATCATTTGGATTATCGGGAAAAACTCTTGAGAGCTGGCTGCCCCAAGACTCTGCACATCACTTGACATTTGGGTAATGTATATTTTTGTTTTATGTAGTATTGATCTAAATTAATTGGCTTGATACTTAGCCAGATACCCGCTTATTTGCGGACGTGTAACGTTAGTTGCTACATCAGTATTCTCTCTTATTTCAGTTACGATGCATATAACTGAATAAAGGGGATAATATTGGAGAAACTCTCTGTTGGGAATCTTAGTATTCCCTAGTTTGACATCAAGCCAATAATTTATAAGTTTTGTTGCAATACTACCATTATCTGAGTTTGGTCATCATTTTTGGGTTGATCAAGGGCTCGTATCTGTCATTTTCTTGATTGAGTTTTCCGCATAATCCATTGATTGTTTATCTTTCACAAATTTAAAGCTGTATTGCATAATATTCTTGTGTTGGTTGAGTATTGTTTTGTTGGCATCATATAGTGGTGAATTCTGGGTACTGCATATCATTGTATATTATTGAAATTTATGTTGATTCATTTTTGATTGTATTGTAAACTTTTGTATAATAAACCATTTATATTTTTGCATAGATGCTTGTACCCTGTTTTACTGATTGCACAAAATAATCAGGTTCTTGATCGAACTCTTTCTGAGATGTTTATGTCCATCTCATGGGTCAATATCGTTTGCATAATTTTTCTTTTGATCCGTTAAATTTTTTTATCTTTATATAAAGCATTTGCTTTATATACCCGACAAGGCGCAGCTGTGTTGGGGAGAAAGATGGCTAGAAGGTTGGAGGAGTGTTTAAACTAGGGACTGGGGGAAGAGAAATTACATTATAGGGGGGGAAGATAGTGCAGATAGAGACCGGGGGCAAGGTAGTGGGACTGGGGGAGGAATGGAAGGAGGGACTAGAACAGTTCAGAAGGAAAAGTGTAGGGTAAAAAATATACATAAACCTCTCAAATGTATGTATACTAATGCCAAAAGCCTGACTAATAAAACTGGGAAACTGGAATTAGTGATGTGTGAGGAGAACTATGACATAGTGGGAATAACTGAGACATGGCTGGATGATAGCAATGACTGGGCAGTTAATGTACAGGGTTACAGTCTGTTTAGAAAGGATCATCAAAACCGGAGAGGAGGAGGGGTTTGCCTTTATGTAAAGTCTTGTCTAAAGCCCACACTCCGTGAAGATATAAGTGAGGGACATGAACATGTGGAGTCACTGTGGGTAGAGATACATGGAGCTAAAAATAATAATAAATTACTAATAGGAGTTTACTACAAACCACCTAATATACCACAGTCCACAGAAAATCTACTACTAAACGAGATAGACAAGGAGGCAAATCATAATGAGGTGGTTATTATGGGGGACTTCAACTACCCAGATATAGACTGGGAAACTGAAACTTGTATATCTCATAAAGGAAACAGGTTCTTGGCAATAACCAAAGACAATTACCTCTCCCAACTTGTTCAGGACCCGACTAGAGGGACGGCCATACCTGACTTAGTATTAACCAATAGGCCTGACAGAACAACAGACGTGCAGGTTGGGGGACACCTGGGAAATAGTGACCATAAAGTAATAACCTTCCAATTATCATTCAAAAGAGCGTTTCTACAGGAAGGAACAAAAATACCAAACTTCAAAAAAGCTAAATTTAGCCAACTAAGAGAGGCCATAGGTCTAACTAACTGGGACAAAGTCCTCAAAAATAAAAATACAGTCACAAATTGGGATATCTTTAAAAGCATCCTAAAATCTCATTGTGAGAGGTAAATACCGTATGGGAATAAAAGGTTAAGGAACAAAAAAAAAACAATGTGGATAAACAGAACTGTAAAGAAAGCAATAAATGACAAAAAGAAAGCATATAAAACACTAAAACAGGAGGGTAGCACGGAAGCACTGAAAAACTATAAGAAAAAAAATAGAACATGTAAAAAACAAATAAAAGCGGCCAAACTAGAGACTGAGAGATTAATTGCCAAACAGAGTAAAAATAACCCTAAAATGTTCTTCAATTATATTATCACGGTCGGCGTGACTATCACATACGTGACACAGAGGGAGGGAACAAGGAAGGCCCTGCCCAAGTGAGAGGGAAGGTGGTGACCCCTGACTCACCTAGCGGCTGGCACCTGGCTGCCCTGACATCCCTAGACGGGTTCCTCACCCGTACGCCGATCACGTGCCTAAAGCCCTGGCTTTCCCTAAGCTGAGCCCTAGATAGTGAACAGGGCGGTGGGAACACTAGCCCGCACCACTAGCTCTAAAGTAAAACACCAAGGGAAGGACAGACAATACAAACTCAACATATAATCCCAGGTGGGCGACAACAGGAGACAACAAGAAGCCCAACAGGGATCCGGAGGGTAGCACTCTGGAACGACAACCAGGATTCACAACTCCAGTGGGTCAGTATAGATGTCCAGGCAGGAAGCTCTATAACTGGCAACTAGAGAAGTGTGAGGGGAGAATATAAGGAGGTTGGGAGTGGCAGACAAGAAACAGCTGAGGAGGAGAAGCTACGGATCCCTGATTGAGACAAAAAGGATAGCAAGGCAAACACAGAAAACAATCACTAAGAAACAACGTGATCTTTAGATATAGAGCGCGCAGCCACCCGCTGCGACCTCCTGACCCCGGGTATAACGGAGTCAGACGTGGCTCTTGATACCCTCGTGACAGTACCCCCCCTTTCACGAAGGGCCTCCGGACACTCAGGACCAGGTCTCTCCGGATGAGAGGCATGGAAAGCCTGAATTAACCTGTTGGCGTTTACCTCTGACGCTGGAACCCACATTCTTTCCTCGGGACCGTAACCCCTCCAATGCACCAGATACTGAAGAGAGCGGCGGACCCGTCGAGAATCAACAATTCTGGCTATTTGAAACTCCAGATTACCATCCACAATAACAGGAGGAGGTGGCAGCGGTGATGGTTCTAGAGGTGGAACATACTTCTTGAGTAACGATTTATGGAAGACGTTATGGATCTTAAAAGTCTGAGGTAGCTCCAGGCGAAAAGCCACAGGGTTAATGACGGCTACTATTTTATAAGGACCAATGAACCTAGGGCCCAGTTTCCAAGAGGGAACCTTCAACTTAATATTCCTAGTAGACAACCACACATAGTCATTCACCCCTAGGTCCGGACCTGGCGACCGTTTCTTATCGGCCATGCATTTATATTTACCACTCATCTTTTTCAAGTTAACTTGCACCTTCTGCCATACCAATGAAAGAGATGAAGAAAACCTTTCCTCTTCGGGAACCCCAGAAGACCCCCCTTCTTTGAAAGTACAAAATTGGGGATGAAAACCGTATGCACCAAGGAATGGTGACTTGCCAGTGGACTCCTGATAATGATTATTTATGGCAAACTCAGCTAACGGTAAATATGATGACCACAACTCTTGGTTTTCAGACAAAAAACACCTTAAATATGTTTCTAGGTTTTGGTTGGTACGCTCAGTCTGTCCATTCGACTGAGGATGGAAAGCTGAGGAAAAGGACAAGTGTACCCCCAAACGGGAACAAAAAGCTTTCCAAAACTTAGAAATAAACTGGGTTCCCCGATCCGAAACCACATCGGAAGGGACCCCGTGAAGCTTCACGATTTCACTGATAAACACCTGAGCAAGAGTTTTAGCATTAGGAAGTGCGGGTAGCGCAATAAAGTGTACCATTTTGCTAAACCTGTCTACTACTACCAAAATAACTGTTTTACCCGCAGACAACGGTAAGTCAGTGATGAAATCCATTGACAGATGTGTCCATGGCCTATTGGGGATAAAAAGTGGCAATAAAGACCCTGCTGGACGTGTATGAGAGACTTTCGCGCGTGCACAAGTAGAGCAAGTAGACACGAAATCCATTACATCCTGACGCAACCTTGGTCACCAAAAACGACGAGATAATAGCTCCAAGGTTGCTTTACTACCCGGGTGCCCAGCAAGTGCCGAATTATGATGTTCTTTTAATATTCAAGACGCAGGTTTAACGGTACAAACAATTTCTCTGAGGGGCAAGAGGCCGGGGCGTCCCCCTGGGCCTCTAACACCTTTCCCTCTAGAACACAGTGTACAGCAGAGACAACCACTCCTCTTTGTAAAATAGGTACCGGATCACTAACATTACCCCCTCCAGGGAAACTACGAGATAACGCGTCTGCCTTGGTATTTTTTGCCCCAGGACGATAGGTGATTACAAAGTTAAATCTGTTAAAGAATAGCGACCACCTAGCTTGTCTAGGGGTGAGACGCTTAGCCGATTCTAGGTACAGAAGGTTCTTGTGATCCGTAATCACCGTGACGGGGTGGATTGCTCCCTCTAAGAAGTGACGCCACTCTTCAAGCGCCAGTTTAATCGCCAACAGTTCCCTATTTCCAACATCATAGTTCTTCTCTGCAGAAGATAATTTTTTGGAAAAGAAAGCGCAAGGGCGCCATTTGCCAGGAGACGGACCCTGAGACAATACAGCCCCCACTTCCACCTCTGACGCATCTACCTCAACAATAAAAGGCTGGGAGACATCAGGTTGAATTAGAACAGGTGCCGAGGTAAACCTCTCTTTTAGAGAGGAAAATGCATTTTTAGCGGCGTCAGACCATTTGGAAAAATCAGTCCCCTTCCTAGTCATGTCGGTAAGGGGTTTAACGATCACTGAATAATTTTTAATGAACTTTCTATAGAAATTTGCGAAACCCAAAAACCGTTGTAGGGCTTTAAGGTTCTCAGGAAGATCCCAATCTAAAATTGCCTGGACCTTCCCAGGATCCATACGGAAACCTGAAGCAGATAATAGATATCCCAGGAACTGTATTTCCTGAACGGCGAAGACACATTTTTCAATTTTCGCATATAATTTATTCGTCCGTAGGACCTGCAGTACTTGCCTGACATGCACCTCATGTGTTTTCAGATCAGCCGAATAAATTAAGATATCATCTAGGTATATGACTACAAACCTGCCGATAAGATGACTAAAAATATCATTAACGAAATGTTGGGGGCATTGGTCAGACCGAAAGGCATAACTAGATTTTCATAATGCCCCTCAGGGGTGTTAAAAGCTGTCTTCCACTCATCCCCTTCCCTGATACGAATCAGATTGTAGGCCCCCCTAAGATCAAGTTTGGAGAACCACCTAGCACCCGCAATCTGATTAAAAAGGTCAGGAATGAGAGGAAGAGGGTATGGGTCTCGGATGGTTATCTGGTTTAGCTCACGGAAATCTAGGCAAGGACGCAGGCCCCCATCTTTCTTTTTAACAAAGAAAAACCCTGCAGCCATGGGTGAAGAAGAGGGTCTGATGTGTCCCTTAGCCAGACTCTCGGAGATATAATCTTTCATGGCTTGTCTCTCGGGACCCGAAAGATTATACAACCTGGACTTGGGTAATTTTGCACCGGGAATCAGGTTAACCGGGCAATCATAAGGACGATGAGGTTGTAGCTTCTGACAACCCTTTTCAGAAAAAACGTCCTCAAAGTCCGAAATAAATGTAGGTAGGGAAGCTATGGAGGCGATTAAGCAATAGTTATTTAAGCAATTCTCTCTGCAATGCTCACTCCACTCCAATATCTCCCTGGCCTGCCAATCCACCACTGGATTGTGCGCTACCAACCAGGGAAGACCCAATACCACAGGAGAGGGAAGGCCCTCCAGAACGTAACATGAAAGACACTCATTATGGTGGTCCCCTACCCGAAGGTGTAAATTATGAACAATGTGGGTGAGGTTTCTCTGAGACAGAGGAGCCGAATCTATAGCGAATACGGGAATAGGTCTCTGCAGCGTACAGAGAGACAAACCCATAGTGCGGGCAAAATGGGCATCTATCAAATTTACCACTGCTCCACTGTCTAGAAAAAAAGAAATAGACTCCGTCTTAACACCAAAAACAATAACCGCTGGTAACACAAATTGAGATGTTCGTATGGAGGAAACGTATACCCCCCGGCTGACATCCTCTGCACAGCCTGGGGTTAGTAGTTTTCCGACGGTCTTTTGTTTTTGAGAAAGGAGGGACAGACATTAATGAAATGACCCTTCCCCCCACAGAAAAAACAAGCCCCCCCCCTACGGCGAACCTCAGGAGGACGGACCTGACGAGAAGTTCCGCCTAGCTGCATAGGCTCATCTAAGTCAGTACAGACTAATTGTTGCTTGGGAGAGGTAACCAATTGCTCAGGAATTTTCGATCTCTCCCTGAGACGCCTATCAATTCTGATAGAGAGGGACATAACAGCATCAAGGGAAAGGGGGGTCTCATACAGCGCCAGTGCATCCTTAACCTTTTCAGATAACCCAGAGCAGAACTGACTCCTGAGAGCCGGGTCGTTCCACTGAGTATCCGTAGCCCACCTACGGAACTCTGAGCAATATTCCTCTGCTGACCGATCTCCCTGTAGGAGTCTCCGTAACTTCGACTCAGCCAGGGCGACTCGGTCAGGGTCATCATATATGAGACCCAAAGCCCCAAAAAATCCCTCCACTGACCGGAGAGCCTCAGGGGGTAACGAGAACGCCCAGGATTGTGGGTCCCCCTAAAGCAGGGAAATGACAATCCCTACTACTGTACGGCCACACAGCGGGGCGTAGAGGGAAAGGTACGCCGTTTGGTTTTTGGAGGGCTGATTTTTATGGACCGGTTTATTTACACCATGTCCTGTTTCAACCCCCCTGATGCACCCCTGGAGTAGAAACTCCCTAAAAGTGACCCCATCTAAGAAACTACACCCCTCAAGGTATTCAAAACTGATTTTACAAACGTCGTTAACCCTTCAGGTTTTGCACAACAGTTATTGGCAAATGGGGATGAAATTTGAAAATTTATTTTTTTTGCCAAATTTTACATTTTAACCCATTTTTTCCACTAACAAAGCAAGGGTTAACAGCCAAACAAGACTGTATCTTTATTGCCCTGACTCTGCCGTTTACAGAAACACCCCATATCTGGCCGTACACTACTGTACGGCCACACAGCGGGGCGTAGAGGGAAAGGTACGCCGTTTGGTTTTTGGAGGGCTGATTTTTATGGACCGGTTTATTTACACCATGTCCTGTTTCAACCCCCCTGATGCACCCCTGGAGTAGAAACTCCCTAAAAGTGACCCCATCTAAGAAACTACACCCCTCAAGATATTCAAAACTGATTTTACAAACGTCGTTAACCCTTCAGGTTTTGCACAACAGTTATTGGCAAATAGGGATGAAATTTGAAAATTTCTTTTTTTTGCCAAATTTTACATTTTAACCCATATTTTCCACTAACAAAGCAATGGTTAACAGCCAAACAAGACTGTATCTTTATTGCCCTGACTCTGCCGTTTACAGAAACACCCCATATCTGGCCGTACACTACTGTACGGCCACACAGCGGGGCGTAGAGGGAAAGGTGCGCCGTTTGGTTTTTGGAGGGCTGATTTTTATGGACCGGTTTATTTACACCGTGTCCTGTTTCAACCCCCCCCTGATGCACCCCTAGAGTAGAAACTCCCTAAAAGTGACCCCATCTAAGAAACTACACCCCTCAAGGTATTCAAAACTGATTTTACAAACGTCGTTAACCCTTCAGGTGTTGCACAAGAGTTATTGGCAAATGGGGATGAAATTAGAAAATTTCCTGATGCACCCCTGGAGTAGAAACTCCCTAAAAGTGACCCCATTTTGGAAACTATGGGATAAGGTGGCGGTTTTGTTGGGATTATTTTTAGGGTACATATGATTTTTGGTTGCTCTATATTACATTTTTGTGAGGCAAGGTTACCAAAAATTTTAATTCTGAAATTTCATCTCCATTTGCCATTAACTGTTGAGGAACACCTAAAGGGTTAATAAAGTTTGTAAAATCAGTTTTGAATACCTTGAGGGGTGTTACTTTTATTGAGTTTTTACTCTAGGGGGGCATCAGGGGGGCTTCAAAAGGGACATGGTGTCAATAAAAAAGGTCATAAAAATCGGCCTTCCAGAAACCATGTCGGTCCTTTCCTTTTGCGCCCTGCCTTTTAGTGATACAGCAGTTTACGACCACAAATGTGGCATTTCTGTAAACTGCAGTATCAGGGTAATAAATATTAAGTTTTGTTTGGTTGCTAACCCTTGCTTTGTTACCGGAAAAAACGGATTGAAATGGAAAAGTGCCAAAAATAGCTGTTTTGGCACTTTTTTTTTTTGTGGACCGTGTTAATCTGGGGGGTTAGGTCATGGGGTATTTTTATAGAGGAGATTCTTACAGACGCGGCGATATCTAATACAGTTGCAAGAAAAAGTATGTGAACCCTTTGGAATGATATGGATTTCTGCACAAATTGGTCATAAAATGTGATCTGATCTTCATCTAAGTCACAACAATAGACAATCACAGTCTGCTTAAACTAATAACACACAAAGAATTAAATGTTACCATGTTTTTATTGAACACACCATGTAAACATTCACAGTGCAGGTGGAAAAAGTATATGAACCCCTAGATTAAGGACATCTCCAAGAGCTAATTGGAGTGAGGTGTCAGCCAACTGGAGTCCAATAAATGAGATGAGATTGGAGGTGTTGGTTACAGCTGCCCTGCCCTATAAAAAACACACACCAGTTCTGGGTTTGCTTTTCACAAGAAGCGTTGCCTGATGTGAATGATGCCTTGCACAAAAGAGCTCTCAGAAGACCTACGATTAAGAATTGTTGACTTGCATAAAGCTGGAAAGAGTTATAAAAGTATCTCCAAAAGCCTTGCTGTTCATCAGTCCACGGTAAGACAAATTGTCTCTAAATGGAGAAAGTTCAGCACTGCTGCTACTCTCCCTAGGAGTGGCCGTCCTGTAAAGATGACTGCAAGAGCACATCGCAGACTGCTCAATGGTGAAGAAGAATCCTAGAGTGTCAGCTAAAGACTTACAAAAGTCTCTGGCATATGCTAACATCCCTGTTAGTGAATCTACGATACGTAAAACACTAAACAAGAATGGATTTCATGGGAGGATACCAAAGAGGAAGCCACTGCTGTCCAAAAAAAAACATTGCTGCACGTTTACAGTTTGCACAAGAGCACCTGGATGTTCCACAGCAGTACTGGCAAAATATTCTGTGGACAGATGAAACCAAAGTTGAGTTGTTTGGAAGAAACACGCAACACTATGTGTGGAGAAAAAGAGGCACAGCACACAACATCAAAACCTCATTCCAACTGTGAAGTATGGTGGTGGGGGCATCATGGTTTGGGGCTGCTTTGCTGCGTCAGGGCCTGGACGGATTGCTATCATCAAAGGAAAAATTAATTTCCAAGTTTATCAAGACATTTTGCAGGAGAACTTAAGGCCATCTGTCCACCAGCTGAAGCTCAACAGAAGATGGGTGTTTCAACAGGACAACGACCCAAAGCATAGAAGTAAATCAACAACAGAATGGCTTAAACAGAAGAAAATACACCTTCTGGAGTGGCCCAGTCAGAGTCCTGACCTCAACCTGATTGAGATGCTGTGGCATGACCTAAAGAAAGCGATTCACACCAGACATCCCAAGAATATTGCTGAACTGAAACAGTTCTGTAAAGAGGAATGGTCAAGAATTAATCCTGACCGTTGTGCACGTCTGATCTGCAACTACAGAAAACGTTTGGTTGAAGTTATTGCTGCCAAAGGAGGTTCAACCAGTTATTAAATCCTAGGGTTCACATACTTTTTCCACCTGCACTGTGAATGTTTACATGGTGTGTTTAACAAAAACATGGTAACATTTAATTCTTTGTTTGTTATTAGTTTAAGCAGACTGTGATTGTCTATTGTTATGACTTAGATGAAGATCAGATCACATTTTATGACCAATTTGTGCAGAAATCCATATCATTCCAAAGCGTTCACATACTTTTTCTTGCAACTGTAAGTTTACTTTTTTACAATTATTTAGGTTTTAGACTATATGATCCTTTTTGATACAAAAAAATGTTTTTGTATCTCTAAATTCTGAGTCATTTTTCTTTGTTTTTTAGCCGATTATCTTATGTAGGGGCTCATTTTTTGCGGGATGAGAGGATGGTTTTATTGGCACTATTTTGGGGGCTATATATGACTTTTTGATCGCTTGCTATTAAAATTTTTGTTGTGTAAGGTGACAAAAAAAGTTCTTTTTTTGCACCGTTTTTTTTTTTTTTTGGACCGTGTTAATCTGAGGGGTTAGGTCATGGGGTATTTTTGTAGAGGAGATTATTACCGACGCAGCGATACCTAATTTGTATACTTTTTAAAAATTATTTTCTCAAGTCTGAGAACCTGTTTTTTTATCCGATAGTCAGTGCTAAATTGGGATATACTGTAAATTTAGTACTCCATGGAACTGTGATACTACCTGAAGCAACCGTCAATGCAGAGGCCCGGATGATCGGGGCATGTGTCGCACTGACTAGTTGTGTCCTTCCGTATCCCCCTCCTGTAACACACTCTGCACTTTTTTTGGGTTTGTCCCTTCTTTCCAGTATGGGGGACCACACCAGGAAAGTGTTGGCCAGGGACGATCTGGGCGCCTCCAGTTCCCGAGGTACTCCGGCCTGCTCTTTCCCGGTCCGAAAAGATCAGGGCATTGAGGACTGCCTCATAGAAGGAATGTCCCTGTGTTGCCAGCGCTTCGGGATAGTACAAAAGAGTTGTACAAGGCAACCTGCACCAAGTAGACCGCAACTTTTTTGTACCATGCCCGGGTTTTGCTCATGGCGTTATATGGCTTGAGGACTTGATCAGAGGGATCAACTCCTCTCATATACCGATTGTAGTCGACGATACAATCGGGCTTGAGGACCGTTGCCGCGGTACCTCGCACAGGGACAGGGGTGATGTCGTTACCATGAATTGTGGACAGTACAAGGACATCCCTCTTGTCCTTATATCTGACCAGCAACAGGTTTTCACTGGTAAGGGCATGGGTCGCACCCCTGGGGATAGGTACCTGGAGGGGGTGGGCAGGGAGGCAGCATTGATTTTTCCGCACGGTCCCACAAGCGGACGTGGATCTGGCGGCGAGGGACTGGAACAAGGGGATACTAGTATAAGTTATCCACGTAAAGGTGGTAACCCTTATCTAGCAGTGGGTACATAAGGTCCAACACAAGTTTCCCGCTAACACCCAGAGTGGGGGGACATTCTGGGGGTTAAATACGGGAATCTCGCCCCTCGTACACACGAAACTTGTAAGTGTACCCTGAGGTACTCTCACAAAGTTTGTACAGCTTCACGCCATACCTTGCCCGCTTTGAGGGAACATACTGGCGGAAAATGAGTCTCCCCTTGAACGCAATGAGAGACTCATCAACCGCGACCTCCCTTCCAGGTACATAGGCCTGTACAAATTTGTCCCCAAAATGATCGATGACCGGCCGTATCTTATACAGACGGTCATAGGCAGGATCACCTTGGGGGGGACATGCTGCATTATCTGAATAATGCAGACATTTCTGGATGGCCTCAAACCGGGAGCGTGTCATGGCCGTACTGTAAAGTGGAGCCTGGTAGAGGACGTCCCCACTCCAGTAATGCCTGACACTAGGTTTCTTGACCAGGCCCATATGCAGCACGAGGCCCCAAAATGTCCTCATCTTGGCTGCACTGACCGGCGTCCAGCCACCGGGCCTGGCCAAAAAGGAGCCCGGGTGTTGAGCAACGAACTGTTGGGCATACAGGTTCGTCTGCTCCACCATGAGATTTACCAGTGGGTCACTGAAAAAATGACTAAAAAAGTCATATTCAGTGTAGCCCACTGTGGAAATCTGGATTCCTGATTGGTCTACAAAATCAGGAATCACGGGCTCATATCGCTCTGGGGTACACCAGACAAGTTCACCGGCAGGGTGCTCCGGTGGATTTAACTGGTGGGCCGGAAAACTAGTACGAGCCCCAGAGCTGCTTGTACTAGTGTGGGCCACAGGATCCCTAGCATGGCGGTCCCTTGCTCCGCCTGGCGGCATCTACGCCTCCTTGGGGGCTCATCATCATCTCTAGATGATGAGGAAGACGCGGATGACAACAGGAAAGTAGGGTCATCCTCGTCCTCACTGGGACTCTCGGAGTCGGAGGCAAGCTGGGCGTATGCCTCCTCGGCTGAGAACGTCCGGTGGGCCATAGGGGAGTGTGTGTCTGCGTGTGTATGTGTGTGTGTGTAAATCTTTATTTGGTGTGCGTGTGTGTGGGGGCACGGGTGTTCGCAGACTTATCCCTAAAACTAACAGAAAAAAAAAATTAGACTAACTAAAAAAAGGGGGAAAAAATGTGATAAAAAGGTAAAAAAATGATTCAAAACCGCTGATCAACCGTCCGAAGTTGATCAGCGGTGGGGTGTGCGATGCGCTAACAGTGGCCGGACGCTAAGAGTGCCGGCTACAGTCAGCGTATGCACAAAAAAAATAAAAAATGCCTGCGCCCTCAAAAAGTTGTGGGGGGGAGGGGCAGGGGCAGGGGGCAAGCAGAAGCACCTCTGGGGGGTCTAGGGTCACACAGCTGTGCTGTGGACCCCAGACACCCTACTTAGGGTGATGCCACCAAACTTTTTTTTACCACTAACTTTCCCTTTTATATCCCTGCCTAGCCCAACCTTTCCCTATACTTTCTCTAATTACCTGATGATAAAGATGGGGGTGGCATAGGTCCTGGGGGCAAGGATGCTGGGGCACAGATCGCACATGCAGCAGCAACGCTCCTCTCTCCTCGGGCTCCGGACACAAAAGGAGGAGGAGAGGAGCGCTGCTATCATTTGAAACTGCCGCCGGCCCACCCTCCTACCATTCAAAAGCGATCCTGAGAGGTGATGTCACCATTACCACTCAGGATCGCAGGATGGTGATTGGTGGGGTAAAATCACACCACCGATCACCATCCTGTTCCGGGTTAACCCAGAAACGCAGCAGACCGCAGGTCTGAATTGACCTGCAGTTTGCTGCGATCGCCTACACGGCGGGGTCACAGGACCCCCCGGCGCATTTGCCCCAGGTGCCTGCTCAATGATTTGAGCAGGCACCGGGTTCCGATCACCGCCCGCCGTGCGGCGGTGATCGAAAATACACAAGGCGTACAGGTACGCCCTGTGTCCTTAAGTACCAGGACATAAGGGCGTACCTGTACGCCCTATGTCCGGAAGAGGTGAACGGTGGAAAAAGTTCTGAAATGATTTATCTTTGTCTCATTTTTTTACATCACAGAAACCTGACATTTTAACAGGGGTGTGTAGACTTTTTATATTCACTGTATATATATTCAGATGTTTGAAGTGTCCCATTTACACACATATGTGGGACGCTGCATACCCCCCTGCTAAAAGGTAAGTCGCCCTTGACGTTTGCAGTGATTGAAACTGAAACTGTGGATCTCTATGCCGTCACCTAAAATATACCAAGTACACGCCACAAAAATACAAATATGGATATAAATATTGCAATGTACTATCATGACACTTTGATAACCTCCTGTAATAAAGGGTTATGCACAACAACACATTCTAGGCAATTTATCACATATACATTTTGCATATTTCACATTAGATAGAAAAAAGGAATAATGGGCGTTGTTCTTGTTCTTTACTTGACGTGGATAAAATGGGCTGTGATATCACATTTGGGGCAATGCAGTCCATGACATAGTCCTGAGACAAAGTCCATCCCTGATTTGGGGTATAAATAATTTGTAATCCAAAGGGTTAATTAAAGTGCAAAGTTTTTGATTTATAAGAGGCTGTGCTTTGCATAGGATAAGGCACAGAAAAATGTATTTCTGGGTACATTTCTTGAACGTTGCAGAAATTGGTTATTTAAAAAAGTTCTAGATAACCTGAGAAAGGGGTTAAAAGGGGATAATGGCACAAAAATAAAGTGCAAACTTGGATTTTACTGCAGAAAAACATTACTGGAGTCCATAGCAGAGTTTTACAAATGAGCAGAGGGCTCTAGTGGTTTTTGCAACAGCAAACGGATAAAGTTCCTCTGGTAAACAATGTCTCTGGCTCCATTTTTAATAATGGCCAACCAGCCTACTTAATCATAAGGATCTGGAGAGCTGGGTACATCGGGGGGTAATGGGCTCCCAGATTCCCAAGAGTCAGGGGATGACCTATCCCCAACACCTTCAGTCAGGTGTTTGGTGGGTACAATGAGGAGGTATAAATTTTTTCTCACCTCATCAAAGATGGAAGGATTTTCATCCGATTTCTGCAGTCTGGGCTCCGGCCCAACCACAGGTTTCTTAACAGGTAATGACTCTTTCTCTGCAGCAGTTGGTGTGACTGTAGCTGTTGGCCTCAAGGTAGTGACAGAAATTACCTCAGGAGCTGGAGATGAAGACGGCCCTGTTTCCTATAAGAATCTCTATACATGTATAATAAAAAAGAAAAGAAATGAATTGCACATCCAGCTATGCTTTGATCTCATCCCTGCTACTTTTGCAGAAAACAGCGCTAAATAGCGCATGTGTACCGCCTCATATGCTGCATGCCAAATGAGGCATTAGTGTACATTTTGATCATTTAGATTTTAATTAGCAAGGTATTTTGCAGGAGGGGTTAAATTAACCTACCATGCTCTCAGTTGGAGTTCCTGAGAGCTTCAGGTAAGGTGATCTTTGACAACTGTTCACATGGTGCAGTACTGGCACGGGGTCCACTGTGCTGTTTTTCTGGCGGGTTGGTGGGGCCCAGTGCTAGGTATGGCATAGTCAGGCAGCAGGGGTGCTGTTTGGCTGCTGGGTCCCGACATCTGTCGGATTGGCGCTACAGCATTGGTGGTCGCCGTGCAGCGCCGCACCAATTTTAGAGTAGGACCCACTCATAGAGGCAACCTTGGCGTGGTGAGTGGGCTTATGCCTTTTGATCAAAATGTACACTAATGCCTCATTTAGCATGTAGCATAGGAGGCGGTACACATGCGCTATTTAGTGCTGTTTCTGTAAAAGTAGCAGGGATGAGATCAAAGCATAGCAGCTGGATGTGCGATTCTTTTCTTTTTTTCTTTTATTATACATGTATAGAGATTCTTTCCGTGAATGTTGACCCAGATTTGGACTTGAGGTGTCATTGTCTCACTATGGGGCAAGCTTCTGGGTCTCGCGTTGCAATGGTGGGCTGCTATAAGATATTAGTGCCTGCAAACCCAGCAGCATACTGGTTCTGGCTTGGTAAGAGACGGGGTGAGTATCTCGCATCCGGCCTCACATAGTTAGTAGGGGGCTCGAGTTCTGGCTCCTCTTCTTCTTCAACCTCTGGATCCTCAGCAGGCTCCCAAGATTCAGGGTCTTCTATAGTCCCCTAATTAAAAAGCTGTCCCGGGCGAGTTACCGCTGTGGCATAGGGACCACGTGTACCTTCGGCAGGGTTGGACTCTACAGTCTCAGTGGCATACAGGCTGTGGAGCCAACTGGGGAGCTCCTTACGTTTGACAGACCTGCAGTTCACATAATAGTCTCTGTTGGTTTCTAAATCGTGTATGAAGCCAAATCTGCATTCTTTGCAAAATAAAAGGACCCTGCCTATCCTTCTCACAGGGACTGGAAAATTATCTACCGTCTCTTCCAACAGTTTGTTAATAATGTCTTCATTATATCGCTTGCATTTATGCGTTCTGTCTAGGCATGCTGTTTTAATTTCGGTTGAGAGTTTAGACAAGAGCTCTGCATGGGAAGCAGCTGGCCACGTAAGAACATGTGCAACTTGGTCCAGACCGGACCTTTCGGCTGTGTTGGGTGCAATACCTGTTCAGGGGTGCTCTGACCTGCAGTGATAGGCGGTGTGGGCGGTGGGTCCACACCACGCTCTGTCCAATGTCGATCCCAAAGGTTCCGGATGCGGACCCTCAACTCCGGGGTGATGGGCGTAAGGATTAGCGTCTACATAGTGGAGTGATTGCTTTCCGCTCCCTTGGGTGCAGTTCCCGCCTCAGAATCAGCTTGTCGAAAGAGAGCCAAGCCCCGTTCCGGACAGCAGAGACACGAAGTGTTGAGGGATTTAAATATATATGTATATATGCCCTTACATATATGCATGTATATTGGCCCTTTTGCATGGGCCGGTCCAGGTTGTATGGGTATAAACATGGAGATGTATGTATGCCCCCTTGTCAGCATACATCTCTATGTATAATATATCCATAGGCAGGTGGGCTTATTACTGCCCATTTATGCCCCAGAATTATATTGTGTATATGTACATGCAGGTAGATGTGCCCCAAACATCTATATGGATGTATATACCTTATATGTGTCCCCTTATAGTTAGTATATATTTCCTGTATGGCCGTGTATATATTCCCTCTCATGTAGATATATATACACCAGCCAAGGTGTGGGTGCAAAGTCCAGGATGGGGTAACGGCAATCCCCAATAATATACGCAGAGAAAGCAGGACTGCACTCCAAATAGTGATGAAAGCAAAAGAGTTTTATTCACCCATAATGTGGCAAATCTTGCGACGTTTAAGCTCACACGAGCCTTCCTCAAGCATAGAGATAGTGAAAGTGAAGACATATAAAGCATTACAGAAAGTGTCCCACCCATCAAGGTGTGGTTACAATCAACTTGAATTACATACATCTGATGCAAATAAATAAAGTGCATGTGTATAAAGTGACCAGTGTCATACGATCTACAATTTCAGGATATAATCCATATTATGCAGAACAATACATGTACAAAACTTTGTTCCAATTTGAATCATAAAATAGTGACAACATAGTGAATAAGGATCATAGAAGTTAGACCCTAGGAAGCCATGGGGCCCACATATACCGTCACGTTCCTTGAGCGTCTCCATCTCCTCAGTGCGCATAACCAGGATGACGTCATCGTGTGGATCACAATATGAAGGTCGTGCGCATGCGTTCTGTAAGGCCAATCTGGAATCGCCATTTTGCTTATGGGAAACATGCCCTATACATCTGTTCATATTCATCACATAGATGTTAACTATACAAAATGTTTGCTCAACAAGATATAGAACGGAATATATAGAGGACCGCAGTAGGGATCTCCTACATAAACCAGTGTCAGGACCGGGGTCCCATCCTCTCAGGAGGGATACCAGACCATGGGGCCGTGCATGTCGGAGGGGGACATCTCCATGAACCCCGCCGACAGCCGTAACCCACTTACTGGCAAAAACGCGGTCATAGAGGGGTTATCCCTCACCATTACAGAAACAGCATCGCACTAAGGACTAATTACATATCTGGAATAGCGCATAAAAGAGAGGACACTGAGGTCGGTACTGGGCTGCATCGCTTCCAACAGGTCAAAGTCCAAGGATCCACATCCAATATTGTGAAGATGAAAAATTCTAAAAAGGCAAAAAGAAATGCATACTTTAGTTTCCAAATTGATATTATGTTACAGTTATGATTCCACATTGTTCTTTCACAATTCTCCTGCACTATTACATGTACAAGGAAGGTACATCACATACTCGCAGAGAAAACAAGAGTGAGCGACAGATCTAAATGCTCCTACCTAAACTCTACATTCAGACCTCTAGGGTGCAAGCTATCCAAATCATATATCCAACGTAATTCTCTTTTCTTCAAAATTGTTCGGCGATCACCGCCTCTTCTGGGAAGTGCAACCTGATCTATAATTCAGCATCTTAGATCCCGCTCGGAGTGTCCAAGGGATCCAAAGTGTCTGGAGACTGGTAAATCGATGCGTTTTTTCCTTATTGAATTCCTATGGTTATTCAATCTCAGTTTTAATTCTGTGGACGTTTCATCAATGTATATCAAGTTACAGGTGCAGGTCAACACATAAATTACATATGATGATGAGCAATTCAAATGAAATTTAATGGGATATTCCTTATGTGTAGATGGATGTATGAAGGACCTGGATTTGCATATATAGCGGCAATTGACGCAATTGAGACATGGATAGCAACCAAGTCCCGAGTGCGTCAATGTTCGCTGCACGCTGATTTTCTTAGGGCCGACATCCGCTCTAACTAGATGGTCTTTAATGTTTTTATTTTTCCGATATGATAGAAGGGGAGGAAATTTAAGTTCTGGCACATCTTTTATAGACCTACCTAAAATGCTCCAATTATCCTTAAGGATACGTCCTATCTCCACACTACATTCAGAGTATGTGGACATGAACGGTATCCTCTGGATCTTTTGAGAGGTAGTTGATATCTTTTCTGTGTTACTATGTAAGATTTTATTCTTTTGTTCATCTAACAATCTACGGGGATAACCCCGTTCCCTAAATTTGCCTGCCATTGTTTCTAATGTGGTCACTAACTCGGTCTGGTCCGATACAATACGTTTTGTGCGTAGGAATTGTGAATGCGGAAAATGTTTGACTAGGCTTCGAGGGTGGTTACTTTCATACCGTAAAATCGTATTCCTGTCTGTTGACTTAACATATAGGCCTGTATTGATTGAACCATCAACCAATTTGACATTGGTGTCCAGGAAAGACAATTGTGTTTTAGAGTAAGACACTGTATATTGAAGATCAGAGTCAATACTATTAAGGTATGCATGGAACGCACCCAATTGTGGTTCAGTACCTGACCACAGGAGGAAGACGTCATCTATGTACCGCCACCACCCAATCACTTGTTGAAAGTGGTGGGATACATAGATGAAGTCCTCCTCCATGTGTCGCATATAAATATTTGCGTACGTTGGGGCCACATTGGACCCCATCGCAACGCCGCGTTTTTGATTAAAAAAAGTATCTTGAAACAAGAAATAGTTATTCTCCAGGATCAATCTCAGCAAGGTATTTATAAAACACTTTGAATGCTGTGTTATAGGCGAATCATCCAAATATTGATTGACTGCAGAAATGCCCTTCTCGTGTCCTATTGACGTGTACAAAGATACAACGTCAAAGGACACGAGAGTGACAGCCTGCAAGTCACCAACATCCACTGCTCTCAGTTGTTGCAGAAAATGCCCTGTGTCCTTAATATATGACTTTCCAGCTATCGAGAATTCTCATAGTATCCTGTCAAGGAACATAGCAATTCTACTAAAGACAGAGTCGGTGCCAGAAACGATGGGGCGGCCGGGGGGGTCCACAAGAGTTTTGTGGACCTTAGGCAGTATATACAGTATATAACTGGAGTAATAGGAGATGTCACCGTCAAGTACTCTCTTAACCCTTCATCAATGATACCCCCGGCCACCGCATCGGACAGACTCTTTTTGATGATGTTCATAATATGAAATTTTGGATCACTGCGTAACACTCCATACACATCCGTGTCACTGAGTTGGCGTTCAATTTCTTTTACATAATAATAATAATAATAATAATAATTCTGTGTGTCAAGGACAACTACCCCACCGCCCTTATCGGCGGGCTTAATTGTTAACTGGGGGTTGTTCTTGAGTTGGGATAGTGCCTCGATTTCAGCAGTTGTCAGATTAGGATTACTTAATCTAGCTGTATCCCCAAAAAGGGATTTTAACTCTCTGACATCTCTTTTAACGGCAGAAATATAGGCCTCTATCACAGGCTCATCCACATAGGGGAGAAAAGCACTTTTGTTGATTAAACCCAATTTCTTGAATGAAAATTCACTCGAACATGTCTGTGTGTTAACAGTATGACCCTTAAAAAACACTTTTAGCTTGATAGAACGAAAAAAATCATTTAAATCCATTTCTAAATCAAACCAGTTTACCTTAGTGCTCGGGCAGAATGTAAGCCCCTTAGACAGGACACTGTGTTGGGCTTCAGTCAATTCAACTGAGGATAAATTAAAGACTATTGTCTCTTTCTCTGTGATGACGCCTTCTTCGATTGTAGTCTGGTTCTGTTGTACCGCTGCTTTCCTTTGTCGTCTATACCTGAGGCCTCCTCTCCTGGTTCTTGCTCTTTTCTTTTCTGTATGTCCAGGCCGTCCCCTAAAAAAGTTTTTTCTTCATCTGTAGATGACTGCATGGGTCTTCTCCTTTTCTTATCACGGTTAAAGCCCATAGATGGCAAATCAGATTGCCACGTGTAAATGTCACCTCGTTTATAGTCCTCTGCATCACGTATCCATTTGCTCCTTTTCCCTTCTTCCAATTCCATCTGCAACTTACTTAGCTGGTTTTTAATTTCATCTTTATATTGCATAAATTCATCAGCAGATAGTTGTGCCTGCAATGTCTGTTCAACATCCAACAACTCATCAGGCCTATAACTGCCCATGTATGCCCCAGGTTTATAATGAGTATATATGTGTATATAGATGCGCCCCAAGTATCTATATACATATATATATACTTAAATAACCCCCATAGGGACAGCGTTTTAGCCAGTTCCTGCAGTGGGGTGGATATGTCTCCAGGTGGCTGGTGACTTCAAAGGCTAAGGGATCAATAGATCTGAGGCCTTTTGCTGAGTTTATCAGCCTAGTTAATATGCTCTGCCCCACCTTATGTTTGTGACATGGCTGGGCGTGTGGTGCTGCTAGCCTCAGGGGGTCAACTGACAGTCCCGAGTGCAGGCATACGTCACAGTCACAGTATGATGTCACATCCCTGAGGAGGGGGGAGGTGGGCTGTTTCTGAGGCTGATATATGAGCCCGAAGCCAGGAACAAGGGTCTCTTGGAATCTGGACTACAATCAGAGACACATGGCAACAGCTCCCTGAAGGAAGAGAGGCCACATGCCCTTGGAGGTGGCTGAGTATCCCTTTCCCTCCAGACCCCTAATACTCCTGCCCTGATTTACCCCTGTTCCACCGACCATCCCCTAATCCCGGCTGCTGAACTCTTGCAGCATTAATCCCTGATGAGCTCCTGTATCCTGGCAGACCTCTGCAACAGTCCTGGTCCCTGCTGCCCTGATAACCCCTGCCATACCAGGTGTTAACCCTTTCCTGGGTTACCACTTCCCCTGCAGCTCATTTACCCTTACCCCCTGAACCCTTGGTAACCCTTACCTTCCCCTGCCCTGAGTCCCCCTATACTCCTAATATCCCCTGTGTTCCCCCAGGATTGTAGATATCTTCTGTTACCCTGGTATTACCCCTGTGCTTCTACCCCTGATACCCCTTCACGGCTGCCCTGCTTACCCCAGCAGCAGCAGTGTCCGTAATAACCCCTTGTTATTCCCCGTAGGGATAGTATAATGACAGGATTGGGTGGGCTGCTGGTAAAGTGTATGTATGTGTATTATTGTAATTGTAGTTAGATTCTGGGGAGGACTTGGGACTGTGTTAGCGTAGTTAGAACCGTATTAGTGTGTTGTTATAGTGTGTGTACTTATATTGCTGTGTGCTGCTATAAATATATATATCTATTCCCTTGATATAGATATATATAGTTATAAGCAAATATTTTATACTGTGACGTATAGTGTGTTAATAAATACCTTTTATTTAAGCACAGTGTGTAGTCTTTTGTAGTATAAGGCGCCGCAGCAATAGCCGCAGGTAGTTCAGTGGAGTGTATAGGTAACAGAGGTAGTTAGCTAGTTAACATAGCTAAATAGGTTATCCTATTTAGGTTTATTTATGTTAAAGATTTAGGCATAAATAGGCGGAGTCATCACTAGACGACTCACGCCTATTTATGAATATGAATTATTGAGATTTGCATAAATATCAATAATTAATATTCCCCTTAACACAGAGCATTAACATGATTGATAATGCTCTGTGCCTCTGTGACCTTTTTGCTACAAAATCACAGTGACAACTTTATCTCACTGTGATTTTGTAGTAAAAAGATAACAGAGAGGCACGGAGCATAATCAATCATGTTCATGCTCCGTGTCTCTGCTATCCGGAACTGGGCTTGACTCTCTTTCACGTAGCGGATTACCCGCACGGGATCCGCTAGTGTGAAAGGGCCCTTAGGGTGTCTTTTTGGAGGTCACCTTTCATCACTGATAACACATTTCAAATCACTTTGGCTCCTACAATACCTCTTCTCTTGCACTTAGCTGTATTTAAGAGCACTATTCTTACTTGACTGTGCACTGCTATTCTTCTGGTATATACTGTTTAATTTTCTTAGAGAATGCTTGGCATCATTTTGTGAGCTATGATGAATTTTTTTGATAAAAAATTATCTGTGCCCACCAACCACAGTCCAAATGGGAACCTACTCTATTTAATACATCTCTATGCCAGTGGGCATTCAAATTCAGGAAAGCAGACCCACACATACAGTTGCAAGAAAAAGTATGTGAACCCTTTGGAATGATATGGATTTCTGCACAAATTGGTCATAAAATGTGATCTGATCTTCATCTAAGTCACAACAATAGACAATCACAGTCTGCTTAAACTAATAACACACAAAGAATTAAATGTTACCATGTTTTTATTGAACACACCATGTAAACATTCACAGTGCAGGTGGAAAAAGTATGTGAACCCTTGGATTTAATAACTGGTTGAATCTCCTTTGGCAGCAATAACTTCAACCAAACGTTTCCTGTAGTTGCAGATCAGATGTGCACAACGGTCAGCAGTAATTCTTGACTATTCCTCTTTACAGAACTGTTTCAGTTCAGCAATATTCTTGGGATGTCTGGTGTGAATCGCTTTCTTTAGGTCATGCCACAGCATCTCAAATCGGGTTGACGTCAGGACTCTGACTGGGCCACTCAAGAAGGCGTATTTTCTTCTGTTTAAACCATTCTGTTGTTGATTTACTTCTATGCTTTGGGTCATTGTCCTGTTGAAACACCCATCTTCTGTTGAGCTTCAGCTGGTGGACAGATGGCCTTAAGTTCTCCTGCAAAATGTCTTGATAAACTTGGAAATTCATTTTTCCTTTGATGATAGCAATCCGTCCAGGCCTTGACGCAGCAAAGCAGCCCCAAACCATGATGCCCCCACTAGCATACTTCACAGTTGGGATGAGGTTTTGATGTTGTTGTGCTGTGCCTCTTTTTCTCCATACAGTGTTGTGTGTTTCTTCCAAACAACTCAACTTTGGTTTCATCTTTCCACAGAATATTTTGCCAGTACTGCTGTGGAACATCCAGGTGCTCTTGTGCAAACTAAATGTGCAGCAATGTTTTTTTTGGACAGCAGTGGTAACCTTCCATGAAATCCATTCTTGTTTAGTATTTTACGTATCGTAGATTCGCTAACAGGGATGTTAGCATATGCCAGAGGCTTTTGTAAGCCTTTAGCTGACACTCTAGGATTCTTCTTCACCTGATTGAGCAGTCTGCGCTGTGCTCTTGCAGTCATCTTTACAGGACGGCCACTCCTAGGGAGAGTAGCAGCAGTGCTGAACTTTCTCCATTTAGAGACAATTTGTCTTACCGTGGACTGATGAGCAGCAAGGCTTTTGGAGATACTTTTATAACTCTTTCCAGTTTTATGCAAGTCAACAATTCTTAATCGTAGGTCTTCTGAGAGCTCTTTTGTGCGAGGCATCATTCACATCAGGCAATGCTTCTTGTGAAAAGCAAACCCAGAACTGGTGTGTGTTTCTTATAGGGCAGCTGTAACCCACACCTCCAATCTCATCTCATTGATTGGACTTCAGTTGGCTGACACCTCACTCCAATTAGCTCTTGGAGATGTCATTAGTCTAGGGGTTCACATACTTTTTCCACCTCCACTGTGAATGTTTACATGGTGTGTTCAATAAAAACATGGTAACATTTAATTCTTTGTGTGTTATTAGTTTAAGCAGACTCTGATTGTCTATTGTTGTGACTTAGATGAAGATCAGATCACATTTTATGACCAATTTTTGGAGACATCCATATAATTCCAAAGGGTTCACATACTTTTTATTGCAACTGCATACAATTGTAGCTCTGTGTACCATCAGGCATCCAATCAGAGGAAGAGTAAACTCTGCTCTATGTGTGAGAGCCAGCTATGTATGTGACAGCCAGGAGCTCGTGAATAAGAGGACTCATCAGCATGCGCTGGAGCAGTAGGAATCTAGCAGTACAAAACAGCTAAGGCTACTTTCACACTACTGTTTTGGCTTTTAGTTTCTGAGATCCGTCATAGGCTCTCAAAAGCGGTCCAAAACGGATCAGTTTTGCCCTAATGCATTCTGAACAGAAAAGGATCCACTCAGAATGCATCAATTTACCTCCGTCCCGTCACCATTCCGCTTTGAAGGCGGACACCAAAACGCTGCTTGCAAAAATAATGGGTAGCGGATCTGTTTGTAATGGTTCCATTTGAACCCGTTTTAATCACTGAGCATGCTCCACATTTGTCCAATCCCCCAGCAGCCATTTTAACAGCAGCCATTTTGGATGACACACTTGGCACAGGAGTTGGTAAATAAAAGAAAGTTTTAATGTCTATTTATCTATCTTTCTTTCTCTCTATCTTTCCTTCTTTTGTGTGTGTATATATATATATATATATATATATATATATATATATATATATATAAATATACAGTACAGACCAAAAGTTTGGACACACCTTCTCATTCAAAGAGTTTTCTTTTCTTTCATGACTATGAAGGCATCAAAACTATGAATTAACACATGTGGAATTATATACATAACAAACAAGTATGAAACAACTGAAAATATGTCATATTCTAGGTTCTTCAAAGTAGCCACCTTTTGCTTTGATTACTGCTTTGCACACTCTTGGCGTTCTCTTGATGAGCTTCAAGAGATAGTCCCCTGAAATGGTCTTCCAACAGTCTTGAAGGATTTTTCAGAGATGCTTAGCACTTGTTGGCCCTTTTGCCTTCACTCTACGGTCCAGCTCACCCCAAACCATCTCGATTGGGTTCCGGTCCGGTGACTGTGGAGGCCAGGTCATCTGGCGCAGCACCCCATCACTCTCCTTCATGGTCAAATAGCCCTTACTTTCAAAGTTTTCCCAATTTTTCGGCTGACTGACTGACCTTCATTTCTTAAAGTAATGATGGCCACTCGTTTTTCTTTACTTAGCTGCTTTTTTCTTGCCATAGTACAAATTCTAACAGTCTATTCAGTAGGACTATCAGCTGTGTATCCACCTAACTTCTCCTCAACGCCACTGATGGTCCCAACCCCATTTATAATGCAAGAAATCCCACTTATTAAACCTGACAGGGCACACCTGTGAAGTGAAAACCATTTCAGGGGACTACCTCTTGAAGCTCATCAAGAGAATGCCAAGAGTGTGCAAAGCAGTAATCAAAGCAAAAGGTGGCTACTTTGAAGAACCTAGAATATGACATATTTTAAGTTGTTTCACACTTGTTTGTTATGTATATAATTCCACATGTGTTAATTCATAGTTTTGATGCCTTCAGTGTGAATCTACAATTTTCATAGTCATGAAAATAAAGAAAACTCTTCGAATGAGAAGGTGTGTCCAAACTTTTGGTCTGTACTGTGTATTCATAGCCGCCATTTTTCCCCCCAAGACTCCCCTGCCCAGAATCGGAACGCTGATGAAATCCACAGTCCAACCCCCAATAAGACCCCAACCAGACCTACAATCAGACTTCAGTGACCCCAATGTGAATGATTCAGACCTCATTCAGACCTCATTTTAGAGCCTGTCATATGCCTCCCCTCAGCTGCCATGCCTGTCATTAGCCACCATATGCTTCTATTCAGCCCCAATATGCCTCCCCTCAGCCGCCATGCCTCCCCTCAGATACCATGCCTGCCTGTTATCAGCCACAATATGCTTCTCTTCTACTGCCATATGCCTCATATCAGCCACCATGCCATGTCATCCACACTCCCTTTTATGTTTTTCTGCTTAACCCCTTAGGGACCGGGCTAATTTTCACCTTAAGGACCAGGCCATTTTTTTAAAATCTGACCAGTGTCACTTTATGTGGTGATAACTTTAAAACGCTTTGACTTATCCAGGCCATTCTGAGATTGTTTTTCCGTCACATATTTTACTTTATGACAGTGGTAAAATGGAAGAAGAACAAAAAGGACCGGCACTCACTGAAGTCGTCTGCAAATCTCTTGTTTATTGTCACATAATCCTGTATCCTGTGACGCATTTCGACACTCGCAGGTGTCTTTGTCAAACAGCAATTTTTCCTCTGGATAGATCATCAGCATCTGACCGGCGGGGGTCCAACACACGGGACACCCGCCGATCAGCTGTTTGAGAAAGCAGCGGCACTCCAGCAGCACCGTGGCCTTCCCACTGTTTACCACATGCCCAGTGACGTCACGACAAGAATCACTGGCCTGGGGGGGCTAAGCTCCATTCAAGTGAACAGAGCTTAGCCCCGCCTAGGCCAGTGATACTAGTCGTGATGTCACTGGGCCTGTGGTAAACAGTGAGAAGGCCGCGGTGCTGCTGGAGCACCGCTGCCTTCTCAAACAGCTGATCGGCGGGGGTCCCGGGTGTGGGACCCCCGCCGGTCAGATACTGATGATCTATTCAGAGGATAGATCATCAGTTTAAACAAAGTGCAGAACCCCTTTAAAAAAAATGATAATTATATTTTTTAGCATCTTCCGGAAAAAAGAAAAGAAAAAGAAAAAAAGGAAAATCTGGTGGGAAAGTGAAAGCTTCTGAACTCAAAAGTTAGTTCCTGAAATAAATATTGTGCATGCAATATCTCTGTCTATGGTGCTCTCCCTTTACTCTCTTTACAAACATGCGTTTTTATTCAAAATTTTGTCTTGTATTATGTCTCCTACAGATGTCTTATGAATCTGACCCGAGAAACCCACCCAGAAGGCGCCGTAGAACACTTGGAGTTTGGAATACTGTTTGATTCATTGCATTAATCAGTGTGTGCATTATTTTAACACAACACCAAATGGAGTGCAAAAACACCTTGATGAATAAAAATAGACTTTTATTGAATACAGAATTTAAAACTAATGATCACATCAAAAACATGATGGTAGGGAAAAACAACTGTAAAACACCTCTAAAAATCCCTCTGAATGCTAGTAGAATTGGGAGAGATAGGAAATTCATAATAATATCTATAACCCTGTGCGAGATGGACCCAGCGCTAAATAATATGATGCACACTGCAATCATTAATACGCTGTGAGGTCACCTATAACCGTTCCTAAGAGTAACAGAATAAATGCCGATCTATATTTCCCATAAACCTCAAAGTGGAAAGATCAGGTACACATACCTTATTGAAATCGGAGGGTGTAGAGGTGGTGGCGCTCCTTGACGCGCGTTTCGCGTATTGTGGCTTTCTCAGGAGGAGGGGTTAGATAGGGGAAAGTGGTCGCTTTAAAAAGGGAGCTATACCATTAACCAGTCTGGGCTATGGTCATGTGATATCCAATAAACTTTGGTCATGCGCCGCTCTCTTTATGACAATCATTGGCCGCCACGTCATGATGCTTCTGCCCTTCCCCCTTAGGCCGATGCCAGAGAGGGCAATCATTATGTGTGAATGCAGATTGCCGTCGCTCGCATCTAGTCCAAGTAGGAAAAGGGTGGAAGCAGACCGGCAGACAGAGCGGCTAAGCGCACTGATGACCTGTATCGGAGGACAGGTACCTATTAAAAGCGTGAACATCTTATTTATATTTAAGACCACAATATTACCCAACGTTTTGGCTCTCAGGAATAATAATAAATAATACATTATGAATTATGAAAATGATTTTATTTAAAAATGCATAATAAACAGTTAATAAATACTGAATAACGTGCAATTTGCTAACCGTAATTTATAAAACGGGAACAAACAAATCATTATATGAGATGCATTTATAAATTATTGCAGATAAAGTGCAAAAAATGCTATTGATAAAATGCAATTGTACTAAAAATTAATGGTGCACCAGATTAATTAAATGTGAATGGTCTGTACAAAAACAGACCAGGCACAATTGTGAGAAAAATGAGTGATGTAATGACGACATGTAAACTTGTATCAAAAACCAAAAAATGAATAATTCTTTTGCAATATTCTCAACCTGACTACGTGAATAATACGTGATACAGTGAATCCGTACTAAAAAAAATAAAAAACATTTTTTCATGTATCTATATTCCCATTTTGTTCTCTGCTTGCGAAAACAGGAGGATATAATAAAATTTCAATATATATCTATGTCCAGTATCATTTCATCTTCTCCCATAAGTCCCTTTTATTCCTATTACATCATCCACTTGCTTAAATTCCTGGGAACAGTATCTTGTCCATTCCTGAATACTCTTGAGGAGAGGGGATACAAATGTTAGATGAGATGCTTCTGGTTACAGCGGACGTGGAGTCCCTTTACACGCGTATACGGCACGAAGATGGTTTACGCGCAACTGCTGAATTTCTAAAAAGTAGTAATCAAGAGCCCGCCTTTAATGATTTTATTTTTACAGTTGTTGGAGTTTATTTTACATCACAATTTTTTTGTCTTTAACCACTTTAGGACCACAGGTTTATACCCCCTAGTGACCAGGCCCTTTTTTACAAATCGGCACTCCACAACTTTAACGGTTTATTGCTCGGTCATGCAACTTGGCACCCAAATGAATTTTACCTCCTTTTCTTTTCACAAATACAGCTTTCTTTTGGTGGTATTTGATTGCTGCTGAGATTTTTCGTTTTTCTAATATTAATCAAAATAGACCGCAATTTTCTCAAAAAAAGTGTATTTTTAACTTTCTCTGGTTAAATTGTTCAAATATAATTACATTTCTATACAAGTTTGTGTCAGAATTTATTGTGCTACATGTCTTTGATAAAAAAATATCCCATAAATGTATATTTATTGGTTTGCGCAAAAGTTATAGCATTTACAAACTATGGTACAAAAATGTGAATTTCCGCATTTTGAAGCAGCTTTGACTTTCTGAGCACCTGTCATGTTTCTTGAGGTGCTAGAATGCCAGGATAGTATAAATACCCCCCAAATGACCCCATTTTAGAAAGAAGACACCCCAAAGTATTCGCGGAGGGGCATGGTGAGTTTATGTATGATTTAATTTTTTTTCACAAGTTATCGGAAAATGACACTTTCTGAGAAAAAAATAAAATAAATAAAGTTTCCATTTCTGCTAACTTCTGGCAAAAAAAAATAAATTCTCCCACGGACTCACTATGCCCCTCAGTGAATACCTTGGGGTGTCTACTTTCCGAAATGGGGTCATTTGTGGGGTGTGTTTACTGTTCTGGCATTTTGGGCGGGGCTAAATTGTGAGCAACCCTGTAAAGCCTAAAGGTACTCGTTGGACTTTCGGCCCCTTTACGCACCTAGGCTGCAAAAAAGTGTCACACATGTGGTATCGCCGTACTCAGAAGAAGTAGGGCAATGTGTTTTGGGGTGTATTTTTACATATACCCATGCTGGGTGAGAGAAATATCTCTGTAAATGATAACTTTGTATAAAAAATATAAAAAAGTTGTCATTTACAGAGATATTTCTCACACACAGTATAGGTATATGTAAATATGCACCCCAAAACACATGCCCTACTTCTTCTGAGTACGGCGATACCACATGTGTGAAACTTTTTTGCAGCCTAGGTGCACAAAGGGGCCCAAATTCCAATGAGTACCTTTAGGATTTCACAGGGCATTTTTTACCCATTTGGATTCCAAACTACTTCTCATGCTTTAGGTCCCCTAAAATGCCAGGGCAGTATAAATACCCCACAAGTGACCCCATTTTGGAAAGAAGACACCCCAAGGTATTCCGTGAGGGGCATGGCGAGTTCATAGAAGATTTTTTTTTTGGCACAAGTTAGCGGAAAATAATTTTTTTTTCTTACAAAGTCTCATATTCCACTAACTTGTGACAAAAAATAAAATTTTACATGAACTCGCCATGCCCCTCACGAAATACCTTGGGGTGTCTTCTTTCCAAAATGGGGTCACTTGTGGGGTATTTATACTGCCCTGGAATTTTAGAGGCCCTAAAGCGTGAGAAGTAGTTTGGAATCCAAATGCGTAAAAAATGCCCTGTGAAATCCTAAAGGTACTCATTGGGATTTGGGCCCCTTTGCGCACCTACGCTGCAAAAAAGTGTCACACATGTGGTATCACCGTACTCAGAAGAAGTAGGTCAATGTGTTTTGGGGTGTATTTTTACATATACCCATACTGTGTGTGAGAAATATCTCTGTAAATGACAACTTTTCCCATTTTTTTATACAAAGTTGTCAATTTACAGAGATATTTCTCTCACCCAGCATGGGTATATGTAAAAATGCACCCCAAAAAACATTGCCCTACTTCTTCTGAGTACGGCGATACCACATGTGTGACACCTTTTTGCAGCCTAGGTGCACAAAGGGGCCCAAATTCCAATGAGTACCTTTAGGATTTCACAGGGCATTTTTTACGCATTTGGATTCCAAACTATTTCTCACGCTTTAGGGCCCCTAAAATGCCAGGGCAGTATAAATACCCCACAAGTGACCCCATTTTGGAAAGAAGACACCCCAAGGTATTTCGTGAGGGGCATGGCGAGTTCATGTAAAAAAAAAAATTTTTGGCACAAGTTAGTGGAATATGAGACTTTGTAAGAAAAAAATAAAAAAAATAAAATCATTTTCCGCTAACTTGTGCCAAAAAAAAAAATCTTCTATGAATTCGCCATGCACCTCAGCGAATACCTTGGGGTGTCTTCTTTCCAAAATGGGGTCATTTGTGGGGTGTTTATACTGCCCTGGCATTTGAGAGTCTCCGCAATCATTACATGTATGGCCAACATTTGGAGTTTCTGCTATTCTCCTTATATTGAGCATACGGGTAATGAGATTTTTTTTTCCGTTCAGCCTCTGGGCTGAAAGAAAAAATGAATGGCACAGATTTCTTCATTCGCATCGATCAATGTGGATGAAAAAATCTCTGCCAAAAAATGTGCAAAAAAAAAAAAGAGGGGAAAGGCGTCTGCTAGGACATAGAAGCTCCGCCCAACATCCAAACCCACTCAGCTCGTATGCCCTGGCAAACCTGATTTCTCCATTCACATCAATCGATGTGGATGAATAAATCATTGGCAGAATTTTTTTAATTTTTTTTCATACAGTGTTTGCCAAAGCATATGAACACCGCCCCTCAGCTCATAAGCCCCAGCAAACGTATCTTTTTTACTGCAGAGGAGAAATCTCGTCTTGCAGCGCCGCAAACACCGACTTTTGTGTAATTTGACAGCAGCGCAATGCTTCTGTCAGAATACACATCAGTGCTGCAGCTGGTTGATCGCTTGGTCCACCTAGAAGGTAAAAAAAAAAAAAAAAAAAAAAGCAACGCAATAAATTTATTATCATTAACTTTATATAACATTTGAAATAGAACACTACCTTTTATAAACTTTATTGAACATTTGAAACAGAACATTAACTTCTTTGCTTACCTGTGACTTTTTTTTTTTATAGGATAAACCTCTCCTTCCCCATGGGACAATGTGCAAAGCGCAAATCGCCCAGAGATGTGGCGAAGTACATTATGCACTTTGTCCCAGGTGAAAGGAGAGGTTTGTGGCAGCTCTGTGTGAAAGGGCCCTAAGACCCTTGTTTGTGCCTGTCCTGTGTAACGCAATCCCTACACTAATAGTGTACCTGTGTGTGGTACTTGCATAAACACTCCCCTATGCATAGGGCAGGCTGGTCAGGACAGTCAGGACAAGAAACTGTGGTGTCACGCCTTATTCCAGCCCTGCTACAGACACAACATCTTTTTCTTGGGGAACGGTGAGTTGGGGTACCAGGATAGACACTCGGGAAGTGTCTGGCATGTAGCCGGCTCACTACATCAGGGACTTGGGGCACGGACCCTCCTGGATACAGGAGTTCCGAAATGATCTCTTCCTGGAATTTTAGGAAGGATCCTGTTCTCCCAGCCTTACTGTAGAGAAGAAAACTATTATAGACAGCCAATTGAATTAAATAAACAGACACCTTCTTATACCAACGTCTGGTGCGGCGGGACACTAAATAGGGAGCCAAAATCTGGTCATTGAAGTCCACCCCTCCCATGTGAAGGTTATAGTCGTGGACAAAGAGGGGTTTCTCAATGACTCCAGTTGCCCTTTCAATTTCTACTGTCGTGTCTGCGTGAATGGTGGACAGAAGGTAAACGTCCCTCTTGTCCCTCCACTTCACCGCGAGCAGTTCTTGGTCACACAAGGCAGCCCTCTCCCCCCGTGCAAGTCGGGTATTAATGAGCCGTAGGGGGAAGTCCCGGCGACTAGGTCGCGCGGTGCCACAGCATTGAATTCCGACTAGATGTAAGTGCCGAAAGAGGGCCACACTTGTGTAAAAATTGTCCACGTATAAGTGGTACCCCTTGTGGAGTAAGGGTGACACCAAGTCCCAGACAATCTTGCCACTGCTCCCCAGGTAGTCAGGGCATCCGACCGGCTCCAGTTTTTAGTCTTTTCCCTCATAGAAATTTTTTAGTTAGACCCATGCTGAGGATAAGGCCCAAAAATATTTTAAATTCAGAAACTGTGACTGGTTTCCACCGGTAAGGCTGGGCATAGAAGCTTTCCGGATTGGCGGTTATATAGTCTGTGGCGTAGCGGTTGGTTTCTGCCACAACTAAGTCATAGAGATCCGCGGTGAAGAACAGCTCAAAAAACTCAAGGGCCGATCCTAAATGAGCTGTCACCATGTGAACTCCAGACTGGGCGGTGAAAAGGGGCAATACGGGTGCGGCGGAAGCAGGGGATTGCCAATTAGGGTTTGCCAACACCTCTGGGATACTAAGGGCTCTACGGGCCTGTGAACGTGGTGGCTGCGACGGGGGTGTTAATGCACGTGCCACCATACCAGCTTGAACTGCCCTTCTGGTGCTCGCCACTTCACCAGGGAATACGGCAGTGCTGGTAGAAGGTCCAGGATGTGCTGCGCTGCTGGTGTATGCCGCACCATAAAAAAGATCAGCGCTAGGACCACTCTGCTGCAAATGAGGCTCATCATGCGGGGTAGGCAGAACACTGACATGGGATCGGGTACGCCTGACCGTAGCAGGGACTTCAACCTCGTCATATTCACTAGCGGTTAGAGTGCCACTGCTGTCTACAGGTTCATATTCTGAACCACTGGATTCAGCGGGTGAGGCGTCCCCATCGCTTTCATCCATCAGGGACAGAATCCTGTAGGCCTCTTCAGTGGAATACCCCTTTTTTGCCATTTTGGACTAACTAAATTTAGGAGGTATTCCTCTGAGACTACCCAGGAAAAAGAGCAAACCTGCCTAGTAAAAAGGAGTGCTTGTGAAGTAAAGCTGCGATCGCTAATAAAGATCCAAAAAGCTCAAAAGTGATCTTTATAGCGACGCAGCGATTTTACGGTGTTTTTGCAGTGATCAGAAAAAAAACACTGCGTTTTTTGTAGAGCCTAAGGTGACCCTAATGTACTTATATAGATCTGATTGCGATCAGTCTTGATCACTTACAGATACTATATAGTACTAGTGCTGATTAGCTACAGCGATGACGCTAATCAGCGACTAATCAGTGACTGCGGTGCGGTGGGCTGGGCGCTAACTACCTAACAAGTAGCTAACTACCTGGCGGTGATGAGGGACCCTTACAGGGGGGTGATCAATGACAGGGGGGTGACAGGGGGGTTATCAGGGAGTCTATATGGGGTGATCAGGGGTTAATAAGGGGTTAATAAGTGACAGGGGGGGTGTAGTGTATGTGTGGTGATTGGTGCTACTTACAGAGCTGCCTGTGTCCTCTGGTGGTCGATCCAAGCAAAAGGGACCACGAGAGGACCAGGTAGCAGGTATATCAGACGCTAGTTACAAAATAGCTTCTTATATACAGTACTAATTTCATTGGATCTTTTAAAAATCTACAGCCTGCCAGCCAATGATCGCTGCCGGCAGGCTGTAGTTAAACTTGTTCCCATGGCTCTGACGTGAACGCGCGTCATCGAGACCTGAGAGCACCACCGTCCTGACGCCTATCGGTGTTAGTGTGACGGGAGGTGGTTAAAGACAAATACTATTTACAAACACAAGGCGTGGCGATGGGGGCCACATGTGCCCCATCCTATGCCAATCTGGCAAATTTTTCAGGATGGAACAATTGAATGTATTGAAAGAGTACATAATTGGATTCGTTATATTGATGACATCCTGTTTATATGGGAGGGAACAATTGAAGATCTTAACGAATTCATGCAAATATCAAACAAGAATACGCTTAATATTAAACTTACCTTCAAGGCTGGATGAGAACTTGATTTTCTGGACCTGAAGATCAATGTTGACAAAGATGGGAAACTACAGACGGACATCCATAAGAAGAAAACGTCAATTAATTCCATTTTACATGCCAGCTCTGCGCATCCCAGATCGACGTTGAATGGATCCCCAAAGGTCAGTTTGTGAGACTGAAAAAAATCTGTTCGAGTAATGCTGCGTTTTTGGTTGAATCAAAAAAATTGAAAAACAGATTCAAAGAAAGGGGATACAGAAATAGACAGATAAAAAGAGGAATTGAAATGGCCAATGCACGTAAAAGAGAAAAGTTATTATGTCCCAATGAAATAATGAAAATAAAGAATAAACAATGGGGTCAGATCCATGAGATCTTGAACAAATATTGGAGTGTGTTAAAAACTGACATTAAATTAAAGAACTGCATCCCAGACAGACCTTTAATGACTGCTAGACGGTCAAAAAAATCCAAAAGATCTTCTTGTACATAGCCATCATATGCCAACAGTGGATACAGAATGTAAAATACCATTAAAGGGCCATTTCCTTGTGGATCGTGCAAAGCTTGTTCCGATATGGACAAATCCACACATTTCTCAGATTCGGATAAAGTACGAATTTTTGAAATCAGATTATATATTATGCGATTTGTCCATGTGACAAAATGTGCATAGGTCTAACCACAAGAGAATTTTGAAAAAGAATCCGTGAGCATGTTAGGGATATTGAGAAGGCAAAAGATGAAGAAGAGCTGACCCACCTGAAAACTATCCTGAAACATTTTAAACTTTACCATCAGAGCAACCCTAATATTTTGCGATTTAGGGGTATTGACCGAGTCCATCTAGGAATTAGAGGAAGTAACTGTGGCAAAATATTAGCACAAATAGAGAATAAGTGGATTTTTAGGTTAAACACCTTGACTCCAAGGGATTCAATGGAAATGTGAGTTTTGCTTCCTTTCTCTGAAGCAGTAGTATCTTTTTAGGGGAATGGGATACTGTTCATAGTCTTAATTGCACATTTAGGGCTTTTAATTTGCAATAATCATAGTAATAAAACTATTTTTTGCTGTTTTTTAGATTATAGTTTAAACATGTTACCAGTGGATGCATGTGATGTCAAGAATTTATACTTCTCAAGAGTATTCAGGAATGGACAAGATACCGTTCCCAGGAATTAAAGTAAGTGGATGATGTAATAGGAATAAAAGCGACTTATGGGAGAAGATGAAGTTATAATGGACATAGATATATATTGAAATTGTATTATATCCTCCTGTTTTCGCAAGCAGAGAACAAAATGGGAATATAGATACATAATTTAAAATTTTTATTTTTAGCACGGATTCACTGCATTACATATTATTCACGTAGTCAGGTTGAGAATTTTATTTTTATTTTTTCTGTTTTTGTACAGACCATGCATATTTAATTAATCTGGTGCACCATAAATTTTTTTGTACAATTGCATTTTATCAATAGCATTTTTTGCACTTTAACTGCATTAATTTATAAATGCATCTCATATAATGATATGTTTGTTCCCGTTTTATAAATTACGGTTAGCACTTTGTACTTTATTCAGTATTTATTAACTGTTGATTATGCATTTTAAAATGAAATCATTTTCATAATTAATAATGTATAATTTATTATTATTCCTGAGAGCCAAAACATTGGTTAATATTGTGGTCTTCAATATAAATAAGATGTTCACGCTTTTAATAGGTCCCTGTCCTTCGATATACAGGTCATCAGTGCGCATAGCCGCTCTGTCTGCCGAGCTGCTTCCGCCCTTTTCCTACTTGGACTAGATGCGAGCGACGGTAATCTGCATTCACATGTAATGATTGTCCTCTCTGGCGTCGGCCTCAGGGGGAGGGCGGAAGCATGAAGATGTGGCGGCCAATGATTAGTCATGCGCCGCTCTCTTGATGACAAAGTTTATTGGATATCACATGACCATAGCCCAGACTGGTTATTGGTATGGCTCCCTTTTTAAAGAGACCACTTTCCCCTATCTAACCACTCCTCCTGAGTGATACAATTGCATTTTATCAATAGCATTTTTTGCACTTTATCTGCATTAATTTATAAATGCATCTCATATAATGATATGTTTGTTCCCGTTTTATAAATTACGGTTAGCACTTTGCACTTTATTCAGTATTTATTAACTGTTGATTATGCATTTTAAAATGAAATAATTTTCATTATTCATAATGTATAATTTATTAATATTCCCGAGAGCCAAAACATTGGTTAATATTGTGGTCTTCAATATAAATAAGATGTTCATGCTTTTAATAGGTCCCTGTCCTTCGATATACAGGTCATCAGTGCGCATAGCCGCTCTGTCTGCCGAGCTGCTTCCGCCCTTTTCCTACTTGGACTAGATGCGAGCGACGGTAATCTGCATTCACATGTAATGATTGTCCTCTCTGGCGTCGGCCTCAGTATGATTAGTCATGCGCCGCTCTCTTGATGACAAAGTTTATTGGATATCACATGACCATAGCCCAGACTGGTTATTGGTATGGCTCCCTTTTTAAAGCAACCACTTTCCCCTCTCTAACCACTCCTCCTGAGGAAGCCATAATACGCGAAACGCGCATCGAGGAGTGCCACCTCCTCTACACCCTCCGATTTCAATTAGGTATGTGTACCTGATCTTTCCACTTTGAGGTTTATGGGAAATATAACATAGTACATAAGGCTGAAAAAAGACATTTGTCCATCCAGTTAGGCCTGTTATTCTGCAATTTGATCCAGAGGAAGGCAAAAAAAAAAAAACTGTGTGGTAGAAGCCAAATGCGTTTTGCACGCGCGTGATAAAAAACTGAATGTGGTAACCAGACCCGAACTTCTTCACTGAAGTTCAGGTTTGGGTTCAAGGTTGTGTAGATGTAATTATTTTCCCTTATAACATGGTTATAAGGTAAAATAATAGCATTCTTTAATACAGAATGCTTAGTACAAGGTAAATTGAGGGTTAAAAAAATAAATAAAAAATTAACTCACCTCCTCCAATTGATCGCGTAGCTGCCGGTCTCCTGTTCTTTCTTCAGGACCTGTCAAAGGACCTGTGGTGACGTCACTGAGCACGTCACCACAGGTCTTTTAGCCGGCAGCTCATGATTAAAGAAGTAAGAAGAGATCGGCAACTACGCGATCAACAGGGGGGAGGTGAGTTATTTTATTTTATTTTTTTAACTCTCAATTGACCTTCTACTAAGCATTCTGTATTAAAGAATGCTATTATTTTCCCTTATAACCATGTTATAAGGGAAAATAATACAGTGAATAGACTGTCATCTTAGCAACCATGTGTGAAAATCGCACCGCATCCGCACTTGCTTGCGGATGCTTGCGATTTTCATGCAGCCCCATTCACTTCTATGGGTCCTGTGTTGCATGATAAATGCACAATATAGAGCATGCTGCGAGTTTCACGCAACGCACAAGTGAGGCATGAAAATCACCGCTCATGTGCACAGCCCCATAGAAGGGAATGGGTCTGGATTCAGTGCGGGTGCAATGCGTTCACCTCACACATTTCACCCGCGCGTAAATCTCGCCTGTGTGAACCCAGCCTAACTCCCTGGATCAACGACCCCTCTCTAGTAGCTATAGCCTGTAATATTATTCAACTTCAGAAATACATCCTCTTCTATGTTTGTGTACAAACCTTCTTTCCTCCAGACGCAGAGGATGTCCCCTTGTCACAGTCACAGTCCTGGGGATAAATAGATGATAGGATAGATCTCTGTACTGACCCCTGATATATTTATACATAGTAATTAGATCTCCCCTCAGTCATCTTTTTTCCTAAAGTGAATAACCCTAATTTTTATAATCTTTCAGGGTACTGTAGTTGCTCCATTCCAGTTAATACATTAGTTGCCCTCCCCTGGACCCTCTCCAGTTCTGATGTCTGCCTTGTTCACAGGAGCCCAGAACTGTACATAGCACTCCATCTGTGGTCTGACTAGCGATTTGTAAAGTGGTAGGACTATGTTCTTATCACGGGCATCTATGCCCCATTTGATGCAACCCATTATCTTATTGGCCTTGGCAGCAGCTGCCTGGCACTGGTTTTTGCAGCATAGTTTGCTGTTTAATAAAATTCCTAGATCCTTTTCTATGTCAGTGTTACCGAGTGTTTTACCATTTAGTATGTACGGGTGACTTGCAGTATTCCTTCCCATGTGCATAACTTTACATTTGTCAGTGTTAAACCTCATCTGCCACTTATCTGCCCAAGCCTCCAATCTATCCAGATCCCTCTGTAGTAGTATACTGTCCTCTTCAGTGTTAATTGCTTTACACAGTTTAGTGTCAACTGCGGAAATTTATATTTTACTATGCAAGCCTTCTACAAGATCATAATAAATATATCGAAGAGAATAGGGCCCAATACTGACCCCTGAGGTACCCCTCTAGTGACAGTGACCCAATCTGAGTGTGTACCGTTAATAACCACCCTCTGTTTTCTATCACTCAGCCAGTTACTTACTTACATACAGACATTTTCTCCCAGTCCAAGCATTCTCATTTTATATACTAACCTTTTATGTGGTACAGTGTCAAATGCTTTGGAGAAGTCCAGATATACGACATCCATTGATTCGCCGCTGTCAAGTCTAGAACTTACCTCCTCATAGAAACTGATTAAATTAGTTTGGCATGACTGATCCCTCATGAAGCCATGCTGATATGGCGTTATTTGCTTATTTCCGTTGAGATGCTCTAAGATAGCATCTCTTAGAAAACCTTCAAACAGTTTACCCACAAGAGATGTTAAACTTACCGGCCTATAATTTCCAGGCTCTGTTTTTGGACCCTTTTAGAATATTGGCACCACATTTGCTATGCGCCAATCCTGTGGGACATTCCCTGTCAGTATAGAGTCCACAAATATCAGAAATAAGGGTCTGGCTATGACATTACTTAATTCCCTTAGGATACGGGGGTGTATGCCATCCGGTCCTGGTGATTTGTCTATTTTAATCTTTTTAAGTCGCTGTTTTACTTCTTCCTGGGTCAGACAGGACACTTTTAATGGGGAATTTATTTTACATTCAGCATTTCATCTGACATGTTATTTTACTCAGTGAATACATTGTAGAAAAAAATATTTAACAGCTTTGCTTTCTCCTCGTTGCTCTCTGCGACTCCCCCCTCATTACTCTTTAAAGGGCTGACACCTTCAGATTTATACTTTTTAACATTTATTTAATGATGATTTTATTTTTATTTATTTTTTTCTTACAAAGTCTCATATTCCACTAACTTGTGACAAAAAATAAAAACTTCCATGAACTCACTATCCCCATGACGAAATACCTTGGGGTGTCTTCTTTCCAAAATGGGGTCACTTGTGGGGTAGTTATACTACCCTGGCTTTTTAGGGGCCCTAATGTGTGAGAAGTAGTTTGTAATCAAAATGTGTAAAAAATGCCTTGTGTCACACATCTGGTATCGCCGTACTCAGAAGAAGTAGGGCAATGTGTTTTGTGGTGTCTTTTTACATATACCCATGCTGGGTGAGAGAAATATCGCGGCAAAAGACAACTTTTCCCATTTTTTTATACAAAGTTGGCATTTGACCGAGATATTTATCTCACCCAGCATGGGTATATGTAAAATGACACCCCAAAACACATTGCCCAACTTCTCCTGAGTACAGCAATACCACATGTGTGACACTTTTTTGCAGCCTAGGTGGGCAAAGGGGCCCACATTCTAAAGAGCACCTTTAGGATTTCACAGGGCATTTTTTACACATTTTGATTTCAAACAACTTCCCACACATTAGGGCCCCTAAAATGCCAGGACAGTATAACCACAAAAATTTATATATAGATGTCGTTTTTTAAAGAAAATTTACAACTGAAAGTGAAAAATTTCATTTTTTTGCAAAAATTTAGTTAAATTTCAATTAATAATAAAAAAAAGTTAAAATGTCAGCAGCAATGAAATACCACCAAATGAAAGCTCTATTAGTGAGAAGAAAAGGAGGTAAAATTCATTTGGGTGGTAAGTTGCATGACCGAGCAATAAACAGTGAAAGTAGTGTAGTGCAGAATTGTAAAAAGTGGTCTGGTCATTAAGGGTGTTTAAGCTAGGGGAGCTGAGGTGGTTAAGAGTGGTAGTCTTTAAGGGGTTGAATAATTGTGTCAATGAAGAAATCACAAAAAAAACATTTAATACTGTATTACAAAAACAATTGATGTCATTTTAGTTGCATTTGGTTCTTTAAAAAGTCCTTGTAAGATTTCATTCTGAACACAATTACAAATGTACACTAAATTCCCTAAAACCCTTTACAGCATTGGGGGTTGAATAATTTGGAACACAACTGTATATGAATACAAATAAATAATCACGACTAGGAGCACGGGCCCATAAGGAAAAGAGAAAAGGGGTCCAAATCTACGAGAATAACACCACTAAGTTTTATAAAACAATATCCTACTATCAATCTCAAAGCTTAATGCCAATTATCTATATATTATAGTGTCAAATATAACTAAATCAATACCTTACTTTGTTCAAAGATCATAGTTAGTGCATATATATAACACCTATAAACATAATTAGTTATATTTAAATCATGATTAGGAGAAAAGTGCTATTATTATATAGTAATTAAAAACTGTGAATACATACATAAAGTAGTTATCAGGGACATGTAGCAAATCAGATAAATAACTAGATTAATAATAAAGAACACACAATATGTGCAGAAGAATAAAAAAAAAAAGGGAAGAGTGAAAGGGCAAGTGCAAATGCAAACCATAACATGCTGTGCTGGTGCAGACTAATAAAAAAGAAAATAAAAAAAGGGCGCGTGCATTCATAAGAGGCCAGACAGGCACTATGTTCAAAGCATCACATAAGACTCTCGATTATATTACCCATTCCCCAATGTTCTAATCTGGTAGCCACATAATATAGAGTCTTTCAGTTATATCTGGCTGTTTGCTACTGTGACTATCTCAAGATGTCTCAGATACTCCCATCTCGACATCACAGGAACATAGTAGCTTCGTAACACATAACGGAAAACCTGTGCTTTCCCTTAGTGCTGGATGCAGTGTTTTTTTCAAAAATAATAACTACTAATGTCCAGAGGACTAATATACACTTATTAATCCAGCACCTATTCCAAGTTACCTAATACTTAACTTTTATTGTGTATTAATAAAACGAATTGCTCCCTTAACTATATCTTAAAATTGCAGTGCGTTACAGTCCTCACTTGTCTATTAGAGTACTATAGTGTTATGCAGCATCCCCTTCCTGTGGGGTGCAGGTCACTCCTAATCACCACTGATGCTGCTGGCTGCGCGCTGCCAGCATGCTCAACATTCAGTGTGCGATTCCCCTTATGCTGTTTGGGGCTGTAAACTGCACTGTATTAAAACTAGAGCCTCACGCTGCCCCCCGACATGTTTCGCCGTTACCGGCCCCTGAAGACGCCGGTAACGGCGAAACATGTCGGGGGGCAGCGTGAGGCTCTAGTTTTAATACATTGCAGTTTACAGCCCCAAACAGCATAAGGGGAATCGCACACTGAATGTTGAGCATGCTGGCAGCGCGCAGCCAGCAGCATCAGTGGTGATTAGGAGTGACCTGCACCCCACAGGAAGGGGATGCTGCATAACACTATAGTACTCTAATAGACAAGTGAGGACTGTAACGCACTGCAATTTTAAGATATAGTTAAGGGAGCAATTCGTTTTATTAATACACAATAAAAGTTAAGTATTAGGTAACTTGGAATAGGTGCTGGATTAATAAGTGTCTATTAGTCCTCTGGACATTAGTAGTTATTATCGTAACACATAAGGTTCTGTAATATAATATAGCAGAGGTAATTAGTCGAGGAGGTAAAAAACATCAAAAACAGTTAAAATCATAACATAATAAATACATAAAACATACATAAACTGCTAAAATGAATAATGCGAGACCGCAGCCCGGGATAGGGGGACACCACAGAGCAGAACGCAGTCAAAACTAGAGATTGTTATATCCCATACTACAAAAATGGGGCAAAGCTATTGCCTTCATTAAGTCCAAACGGAGATACTGTATTTAGGACACAGATCCACTTGTTTTCTTTTTGGCCCAAAATCTTCTTCCAGTTCCCTCTTCTAGGAGAGATAATCACCTGGTCGATGCCCCTGAAGTGCAAAAGGGATCCATCTGAGTCGTGTTTTTCTTTGAAGTGCCTTGCCTCTGTCTGCACTTGCGTCAAATCCTCTTCCTCCTTGGCTGCTTCTATCAATAGGACATGTTCTCTAATTCTCCTCCTAAACTGTCTGGATGTTAAGCCGACATAAATGAGGTTACATGGGCAGATTGCCCAATAGATTACCCCAATTGTAGTGCATGTAATTGGGTGTGTGATCTTATATTCCCTGTCACGTGCAGAGTTCCCGAAGTTTGTAGCCCTATCCATATTGGAGCAGGCCACACATTTCCCACACTCCTTACTACCCCATGGGATTCCTTTGGGGCCTGGTTAGTTCCAGACATAGTGTCTCTTAACCAAATGATCACGAAGCTACCTGGCTCACCGATACGTGATAGTCAGATGTGGGGATATAATTTGTGGTTACTGGGTGTCACGGGAAGGAAAGACAACCAAAGGGACAACTAAATGACAACAGACTAGGCACCAAACCTAGGGAATAAAGAGGTCACCTCCTAGCATTCCCTGATACTCTCCCTAAGCTGCTAACAACATGTGCAAATCTCAATGGCAGAAATGTACATGCACAGGAACCTGATACTGCTGAAACACTGCACCAAACCCTCAGATTAGGGAACAGGGAAAAAGGCAACCGGCTCCTTTCAAACTGAAGGAGCTAGTGTCTCCCTGAGGCCTAGTCAGGACAGACACACTAAGAAAAGGGAAAGGACTTAGCTTGAGATGTAACTGGAACAGGAGAACCACCACACAAGCAAAGCACTCCACAGAAGAGTTATCAGCCACAAGGAAACAAGTAAGAGGCGGAACATATAAAGAGCCACCTGACTGATAATGAGCAGCATCTGTGAAGGGGTGGAAACCTGTCAGCAACAATGAAAACAAGAGATCTGTCAAATTGACTCCTGAGTCTTCCGTCTATTTAAACTTCTAAGATCTCTCCCAGGGCTGGCGGTGACAGTCCCCCCCCCCTTCTATGGGTGACCTCCGGGCACCCAGGACCAACTTTATCAGGGTGGGCTCTGTGAAAGGCCTTCAGAAGCCGACTAGCATTCACATCAGTAGTGATGAGTGGCAGGGGTCATATTTGAATTTGCGATATTTCGCGAATATTTCATAGAATATTCATTGAATATTCACAAATTCGAATGTTCATTAGGAGTAGTGTTGATTGCGAATTTTCGTAATGCAAATTTTCGTAATGAGAATCAATGAAATCGTGAAAACTCTGATCCGATGGTATATTCTAACCCCCAGGCGTTCCCATGCTGATGGGGACGCTTGTCGGGGAGGAGTATGCCAAAGTGGAACAACTGTACAGATTTTTTTTAAAAAGACGAATATTTTAGAAAGCGAATATATTTGTTTTTTTGAATATCCGTAATATACAAGAACAATTATATATAGCAATATAGTGAATATTCGAAAAAAAAAAAACAAATATAGAGCAATTTAGCTAATATAGTGCTATAATCTTCTTTGTCTAATAGTTGTATTTTTTTTTTCATCTGAAGATCAGATTTTAAATGAACTATTAAAAAAAAATATTATAGCACCATATTAGCTAAATTGTTCTACATTTGTTTTGTTTTTCGAATATTCGCTATATTGCTATATATTCTTATTTTAGAATATTACAAATATTCGAAAAACCGCATATATAGCACTATATCGAATATATTTGTTTTTTTGAATATTCGTTTTTTTCCATCTGAAGTCATGATTCTTCCCTGCTTAAGTTACTTAAACTTCAACTTCAACTATTTCCATAGGTTTCTCAACAGTGTTCATACATCGTTCCAATTTACATTAGTACATTCCACCATTGAAATGCAATTTTTGGAAACCAAGGTGTTAATTGTGGATGGAATATTCCACACACAATTGTATACTAAACCAACAGCACACCATAAGAACACCACACTTTTGTATAGCAGTTGCCATCCTAGGAAAATGATACGTTCTCTTCCATACTCACAGATGCTTCGCACTAAGAGATTTGTCTCTGATGAGTTGGAATCTAGACAAACCATGGATAACATGATACGGAAATTCCGAAAACGTAGTTATCCTTATAAACTACTGAACGAATATCTTAATACGGTGATGGAATTGGACAGGAAGAAAATCCTGTCCAATCCGACAGTGAAATGTACAATATCTAGGATCCCATTTGTATCTACTTACACAGAGGCGAGTAATGATATCAGCCATATTATCAGACGACACTGGCCCATTTTAGCTGGGTCCATTAAAGATGTACCAGAATTTAGTAGTCCACCATTGTTCTCCTATAGGAAATCTATGAGTTTGAGGGATCAGCTAGTTAGGGCGGATGCTGGAACAAAAAAAGCACTGAGACAGTCTACTTTGACACGGCCTGGATTGGGATGTTATCCTTGTCTAGGTTGTGTCAATTGTAGATATATGTGCAAATCTACTACATTCACTCATCCATCCACAGGTGTGAATTATCCCATTTGTTTCCATTTGACAGGCATTTCGGATCATATAATGTATATATTATCTTGTCCGTGCAATATCTTATATGTTGGGGAAACTTCCATGGATTTTAAATCCAGAATGAATAACCATCGGTTAAGTATTCAACAAAAAGATTGGATTTGCCTGTTTCCAAGCATTTTGTGGATCTTGGTCACAAGGAAAGAGACCTCAAATGCTGGATTAGAAATCATGTACCAATGCCCAGGAGGGGTGGCAATAGGATTTCACTGTTAAATAAAAAAGAAATACGTTGGATATACACCCTCAACTCTTTGAGACCACATGGCCTCAATGCAGACTTTAATTTGGGATAGGTATTTGGATGTTAGCTTGCCCTGTCCCTCTGTAGGTTCGCTCATCCCTTCACCTTCGAGTTAGGTTGTAATGTAATTATTGTAATATGTGGAGGGTATATTTATATTAATTACTTTTCTGTTTTCCTTTTTTACACACAGATTGTTGTGGTGAATGGCTAAGGACCACATGACTGATGAGCGGTGTGATGTGCAATCAATGCAACTTAAACCCCAGAATTATTTTCTAGGCATCTTTTTTCATGCGTTATTGCCTCTGATAATATGGTTGTTCAGTCTCCTTAGTATGATTGTGATGACATGAGGAGATCCCTCATCAAGTTACGGGATCAGAAGGGTTAACCATGTGTGGAATTGCTGGTGACTTGGCTCCTACCACATGGTCCTTCCTGTACGTGATTCAATAGTTGGTGCCTGACAGTACCTTCAGTTGGATAAAGATGATCGTATAGTATAGTTTTGCCGCTGTCTGAATGGTAGTTCGCATGGGTGATGACGCTGTGTATCAGCTGCGTCTGACCTATGTTTTACCTTTTCTAAGATGGCGATTATTGAGGAGTACTGAATACTGCGCAGACGTATGTTTGTGATGACGCTTGTATATGACATTTGCATGACACGCCTTTTGGCGCATGCGCACTGGAGGACCGGGCACGCCGTGCTCAGCAGTCGAGCTGCAATGTGTATATGTAAGTTGCCTTTTTATGTACCTTCACTCACGCCCACCACCATGTGTTCCTGCCATTCCCCATACATAATGAATTGTGATAACCGTTTTAACTATTTATTGCTGGGAGCAATCTTTAAAGCATCTTATGTACACATTGATTTTGCACCAATCATGTATGGACACTTATGATATTGTTTTATTGTACTGTACTATGAATGAATTACACATGTTTTATGATGAATTGTAATATCTCGATTTATTTATACACTGCGTGCAGAATTATTAGGCAAATGAGTATTTTGACCACATCATCCTCTTTATGCATGTTGTCTTACTCCAAGCTGTATAGGCTCGAAAGCCTACTACCAATTAAGCATATTAGGTGATGTGTATCTCTGTAATGAGAAGGGGTGTGGTCTAATGACATCAACACCCTATATTAGGTGTGCATAATTATTAGGCAACTTCCTTTCCTTTGGCAAAATGGGTCAAAAGAAGGACTTGACAGGCTCAGAAAAGTCTAAAATAGTGAGATATCTTGCAAAGGGATGCAGCACTCTTAAAATTGCAAAGCTTCTGAAGCGTGATCATCGAACAATCAAGCGCTTCATTCAAAATAGTCAACAGGGTCGCAAGAAGCGTGTGGAAAAACCAAGGCGCAAAATAACTGCCCATGAACTGAGAAAAGTCAAGCGTGCAGCTGCCAAGATGCCACTTGCCACCAGTTTGGCCATATTTCAGAGCTGCAACATCACTGGAGTGCCCAAAAGCACAAGGTGTGCAATACTCAGAGACATGGCCAAGGTAAGAAAGGCTGAAAGACGACCACCACTGAACAAGACACACAAGCTGAAACATCAAGACTGGGCCAAGAAATATCTCAAGACTGATTTTTCTAAGGTTTTATGGACTGATGAAATGAGAGTGAGTCTTGATGGGCCAGATGGATGGGCCCGTGGCTGGATTGGTAAAGGGCAGAGAGCTCCAGTCCGACTCAGACGCCAGCAAGGTGGAGGTGGAGTACTGGTTTGGGCTGGTATCATCAAAGATGAGCTTGTGGGGCCTTTTCGGGTTGAGGATGGAGTCAAGCTCAACTCCCAGTCCTACTGCCAGTTTCTGGAAGACACCTTCTTCAAGCAGTGGTACAGGAAGAAGTCTGCATCCTTCAAGAAAAACATGATTTTCATGCAGGACAATGCTCCATCACACGCGTCCAAGTACTCCACAGCGTGGCTGGCAAGAAAGGGTATAAAAGAAGAAAATCTAATGACATGGCCTCCTTGTTCACCTGATCTGAACCCCATTGAGAACCTGTGGTCCATCATCAAATGTGAGATTTACAAGGAGGGAAAACAGTACACCTCTCTGAACAGTGTCTGGGAGGCTGTGGTTGCTGCTGCACGCAATGTTGATGGTGAACAGATCAAAACACTGACAGAATCCATGGATGGCAGGCTTTTGAGTGTCCTTGCAAAGAAAGGTGGCTATATTGGTCACTGATTTGTTTTTGTTTTGTTTTTGAATGTCAGAAATGTATATTTGTGAATGTTGAGATGTTATATTGGTTTCACTGGTAAAAATAAATAATTGAAATGGGTATATATTTGTTTTTTGTTAAGTTGCCTAATAATTATGCACAGTAATAGTCACCTGCACACACAGATATCCCCCTAAAATAGCTAAAACTAAAAACAAACTAAAAACTACTTCCAAAAATATTCAGCTTTGATATTAATGAGTTTTTTGGGTTCATTGAGAACATGGTTGTTGTTCAATAATAAAATTAATCCTCAAAAATACAACTTGCCTAATAATTCTGCACTCCCTGTATTGTCATTCACGCATGCATGGGTTAAGGCCGGCTTTTTTTTGTAAGCACTTCAATTTGATGATGACACTTCCTTTCACTATATATGTCTATTTTGTATTGTTCTCATTGCTTGAGAAATGCTTCATGTTGGAGCCGAAACGTTGCGTCACTTATGGGTGAATAAACACATTCTTTTTTTATCGCAATCTCGGAGTGCTGCTCTTCTATTCAGATATATATATATATATATATATATATATATATACACTCACCTAAAGAATTATTAGGAACACCATACTAATACGGTGTTGGACCCCCTTTTGCCTTCAGAACTGCCTTAATTCTACGTGGCATTGATTCAACAAGGTGCTGATAGCATTCTTTAGAAATGTTGGCCCATATTGATAGGATAGCATGGATAGCATGGAGATTTGAGGGATGCACATCCAGGGCACGAAGCTCCCGTTCCACCACATCCCAAAGATGCTCTATTGGGTTGAGATCTGGTGACTGTGGGGGCCATTTTAGTACAGTGAACTCATTGTCATGTTCAAGAAACCAATTTGAAATGATTTGAGCTTTGTGACATGGTGCATTATCCTGCTGGAAGTAGCCATCAGAGGATGGATACATGTTCTCATTCTGTTTACGCCAAATTCGGACTCTACCATTTGAATGTCTCAACAGAAATCGAGACTCATCAGACCAGGCAACATTTTTCCAGTCTTCAACAGTCCAATTTTGGTGAGCTCGTGCAAATTGTAGCCTCTTTTTCCTATTTGTAGTGGAGATGAGTGGTACCCGGTGGGGTCTTCTGCTGCTGTAGCCCATCCGCCTCAAGGTTGTGCGTGTTGTGGCTTCACAAATGCTTTGCTGCATACCTCGGTTGTAACGAGTGGTTATTTCAGTCAACGTTGCTCTTCTATCAGCTTGAATCAGTCGGCCCATTCTCCTCTGACCTCTAGCATCCACAAGGCATTTTTGCCCACAGGACTGCCGCATACTGGATGTTTTTCCCTTTTCACACCATTCTTTGTAAACCCTAGAAATGGTTGTGCGTGAAAATCCCAGTAACTGAGCAGATTGTGAAATACTCAGACCGGCCCATCTGGCACCAACAACCATGCCACGCTCTAAATTGCTTAAATCACCTTTCTTTCCCATTCTGACATTCAGTTTGGAGTTCAGGAGATTGTCTTGACCAGGACCACACCCCTAAATGCATTGAAGCAACTGCCATGTGATTAGTTGACTAGATAATTGCATTAATGAGAAATAGAACAATTCTAATTCTTTAGGTGAGTGTATATATATATATATATATATATTTACATACAGTAACAGTATGTGCAAAATAATAGCAGTCTAACATTAGTCATGTGTTTAATTACTGTTTTTGGAAGAAAAGATAATACAACATGGGAAAAATTCATGACTGGGTATATCCGAGTAACGGATAACCATTAGAATCAACAGTTATGACGTGCACCCTGATCATTGGGTGTAATTGACTGATTTATTGAAAGGGTATTCAATTAGTGAGGTCATTCATTCTGTGACAAAACAGGTGTCAATTATGGCCGTTATTTCAAGAAGGAGGAGGACAGCAAATGTTGTTCCTGCTGGTTTGAGCCCTTGCTCGGCTCCCTGCCTGTCACGAGGGTGTCAAGAGCCACGCCTGACTCCGTTACACCCGGGGTCAGGAAGTCGCAGCAGGTGGCTGCGCGCTCTATGTAGAAAGATTGTGCTGTTTCTTTATGGTAGCTTTCTGGGTTTGCCTTGGAACCCTTTTTGGCTCACTCAGGGATCCATAGCTCCTTCTCCTCAGCTGTTTCTTGTCCAGCACTCCCAACCTCCTTATATTCCCCTCTCCCACTTCTCTGGTTGCCAGATATAGAGCTTCCTGCCTGGACTTCTATACTGACCCACTGGAGCTGTGTAACTGTGTTCCCTGGTTGTTGTTCCAGAACGTTACCCTCCGGATCCCTGTTGGGCCTTCGTGGTCTGCTGTTGTCGCCCACCTGGGATTATATGTTTGTCTGTATTGTCTGTCCTCTCCTTGGTGTTTTCCTCTTAGTGTCAGTGGTGCGGACTAGTGATCCCGCCGCCCCGTTCACTACATAGGGCTCATCTTAGGGAAAGCCAGGGTTTAGGCACGTGATCGTCGTATGGGTGAGGAACCCGTCTAGGGACGTCAGGGCAGTCAGGTGCCAGCCGCAAGGTGAGTCAGGGGTCACCACCTTTCCCTCTCCCTTGGACAGGGCCTTCCCATTTCCCTCCCTTTGCGTGACGCCGGTCATTACACTGCCAGAACATATTGTGGGAATGCTAATGACGGCTTCCATTATGGAAGCAGTCATTAGCATGCGGAAGGCACAGGAAGGTGAGAACAGCGCATTGCTAGCACAGCGTCAGGGCGTAGTGCATGTTGACGTGCACTATGACCTGACGCTATGTTCTGTCAAGTCAAAGTACAGCGCGGCAGGGAGAAGACCAGGGAGGGTAAGTGAATCTGCCAAGTGGCAGCGCCGTCTGGAGTTGGAGAGGTAAGTTTATTTTTTATTTTATTTTAGAGGTCTGATCTGAGGCCGGCGGTCTGGTAGGGGTCTGATCTGAGGCTGGGGCATCTGATGGGGGTCTGATCTGAGGTTGGGAGCTCTGATGGGGGTGTGATCTGAGGCTGGGGGTCTGCTGGGGGTCTGATCTAAGGCTGGGGAGGGTCTGATGAGGGTCTGATCTGAGGCTGATGTAGGCTTGGGGGTCTGATAGGAGCCTGATTTGAGGCTGATGGAGAACAAATTGCAGACAAAACTGACTGAACTTGCCTTCAAAATGGTGAGAGTTTCACTGATCGCATCCTGACCTAATCCGTCACGCTTGTGTGATAGGGGCCTTATACTGAAGAAAAAAATGCTCTTGAAATTGGTGTTTCAACAGGACAACGACCCTCAAACACACCATCAAACGGGCAACATCCTGGTTTCAGACCAACAAGATTGATGTTACGAAGTGGCTAGCCAAATCCCCAGACCTCAATCCGATTGAGAATTTCTGGAGTAACATCAAAAATGCTGTTTTTGATGCCAAACCCAAGAATGCAGAAGAACTGTGGAATGTAGTCCAGTCAGCTTGGGCTGGAATATTTGGTTGCAGTTGTCAGATATAGGTTTAATCCATGCCACATAGATGTAAAGCAGTTATCAGAAAATAAAGGTTATAGAACTAAATATTAGTTCAGTGATTAGCAGAAAAACTAATGGGGTAATTTATCAAACTGGTGTAAAGTAGAACTGGCTTGGTTGCCCATTGCAACCAGTCGGATTCCGCCTATAATTTTTGACAGCTCTATTGGAAAATAAAAGGTGGAATCTCATTGGTTGCTATGGGCAACTAAGCCAGTTCTACTTTACACCAGTTTGATAAATGAGCCCATAAATCTGTAAACAAATTTCAATTGACAGTGGAAATAATCGTTTATAACTAAAAATGCAAACTGCAATTTTTTTGAACAGCCTATTATTCTTTTTCCTTGTTTTCAGTTTAAAAATTTATATTTTGTTGATGTTTTCATTTGGAATTGAATGTGCAGTGCTCCCTATATGGAAATATATGCAATTATGAGGAATGAGCTTTTTTTTTGTTTTAAACACACTGCTATTTTCTTGCACATAACTGTATATATGTATATTTATATATACACAAACAGTAAATAGAGCAAGTAGGAAATAATAGGCTTAAATTCCTTTGCCTACATGTAGGGCAGCAATAGTTATGTCTGTGTGTACAGATAATAACTTGAGATCTTGTGGGTGTACTTATCTGCTTTTCAAATTGTGACCCTAAAGTGAACTTTAATGTGGAACTGCAACTTGATATGTCTCCCTCTTTGAAGATAATACCTCGTTGTAATGACTCTATATTATACAAATTGGTCTTATCAAATTATACCAATGAACCAAAACGTGAATTACTTTAGCATTCCTGCCAATTTGACTTAAACGCATCATTTTATATTTTCCATCATATGGTTTCTGTGGAAATTACAAGTCTGTAATGTCTACACAGCACATTAAATACATGTAAGAAATACTGAATTATTGTACCATATGGTTCCGCGAGGAAACCATTGCCTCTCATTACACTGTGATTACTTTATCCAAAAGGTTCATTTGCATACTTTTTATGAAACAGATGTAATAGTAGCAAACAATTACAGATAAGATGAGAAAACACGAGCTTCCTTTTATATTTTCATTGTAAGCTTATGCTCGGTTTGCTTCCTTCTGCTTATTACATGTAATATTGCAGTTAGTATTTTTGTGGCTTTACAATGGAAGCTACAGATGTCTCTGGTGCCATTACAGCAAGTCTGTCAGTTATCTTGTGGTTAAAAATGGCAGATACTCCACACTTTTTCTTCCAGAATTTACTTTCAGAGGCAAAACAATGCTTGCCCACATGTTACTGGTGCTTTAATGAAAAACTCAGCCTGGGAAGATGGCCTCCTAGACTATTATAAGGCTGTCTGGAGCTGCTTAGGAAAGCAAAGGGGAACAGCACTCTAATGAGTGATCCTTCTCCTTAAGCCTCTTGCACACATCCGTATATATTTTGTGGTCCTAAAAAAACGGATCCGCAAAAAATATGGATGACGTCCATGTGCATTCCGTATTTTGCGGAACGGAACAGCTGGCCCCTAATAGAACAGTACTATCATTGTCTGTAATGCGGACAATAATAGGACATGTTCTATTTTTTTGCGGAACGGAAATATGGACATAAGTAAATGGAACGCACACGGAGTAACTTCCTTTTTTTTGCGGGCCCGATGAAATGAGTGGTTCCGTATACGGTCTGAAAAAAAACGGAATGGACACAGAAAGAAAATACATTCGTGTGCATGAGTCCTTCGTTTCAGCAATCACTGGGGTTCTCAGCAACTAGACCCCCAACAATCAAAACTACTGATATATATCTATGACTAGTTAGGTTACGGTATTTTTTTTAAATGACCATAACTTTTTGAAGCATTATGTAACTTTATTGTCTAATTGTTTGATTCTTCATGGTTTTCTCACCACTTTCTGCTTGTTATCGCATGTACCCCATGCAGTATCAGACTGGAGTTCCTTGGGCCCAACCGCTATATCATCAATAAAGTCTTTAGAGGCAATTTACTGTCTCAAGTGTTTTTTTTTTCTACTGGCCTTTTGGGGCCCACTATAGTATCAGAGCCTGGGCCCATCGAAGTATCCTCTGATACTCTAGTGGGCCAGTCCAAAGCAAAACAAACCTCTATTGTGTTTGTCACAATGCATCAGTGTAGAAATATACAATCTTAGTGCCCGGTCAGTTTACATCAAACATGATTCTCTAGACTGGATACAAATGTGACAAATAGTCAGCTATGAGCTGTATTAGCTATCAAAAAAATGGAGGCAAGTTCTTATTTCTCTTCATTCCAGTCATTAGTGGGGGTCCTAGCACCTAGAACCTCAGCTAGCAAAACTTCCCGAGCATAGGCGTGCGCAGCCTATTGCATTAGGGTGTGCACCCTAAAGCACAAACACAGATGCAGCGCACGCACCTGTGTATGTATATATATATTATATACACATAAACACACATATATATACACAAATACACTCTGTATACATACATACAGACCTGCACTATCAATATAGGGCGAAAAATACGGTAAGTTTAAAAATTATTTCTTCTCCCTTCATTATAAGACGCTCTGGCCCATAAGGTGACGCACCTAGGTTTTAGAGAGGGACAATAAGAAAAAAATATTTCATTACACCTCAGGTCAGACCACCAATCATACCCCCAATGTCAATAAGACCCCAATAAGACCTCAGATCAGACCCCAATGTGAATGACCCCCAATCAGACCTCAGATAAGAGCCCCAGTGCCTCATATCAACCCCCCGTGCCCCCATATAAAATAAAATAAAAACACTTTCCTGCTCCGGACGCTGCCGCTCCTCACCGCTCACGCTTGGTAATCCTCTTGTACAGTATGCTGTGTGGGCACGCACAGTGTGAGGTCACAGCGCGGCCTCACACTGTGCGCAGCCTTTACAGTGGAGCGCATGAGGACCAGGAAGAGGTGAGTATAGCGCTTCCTGGCCCTCTGGTACTAATAACTTGATTAGTATTCGCCCCATAAGACGCAGGGGCATTTCCCCCCCACTTTTAGGGGAAAAATGCATCTTATGGGGCGAAAAAGTGCAGCACGGGGGTGACAGAACCAGTGTTCCCTCTAAGCCTTGGCAGCTGCTGAGCGGGATCGGCTCAGAGCTGGGCACAGCACCATCAAAGGTGGGCGATAGGAAAACCTAAGATAATTGTCACATCAAAGAGCATAAAAACCACTGCGCCATCCCGTACAATACAGTATAACCCCTGCACCACCCCGTACAATATACAGTATAGTCCTCTCTGTTATCACTGGACATTGCTCTCCATATATAAACCATACGGGGGAAAAAATCTCATTGATCCAGAGAACTAACATAGAAAAACTAATAACCAAGAGGCTAAAAAAAAAAATGTTTCTGACCCTTATGTTAAAACATAACTTTCATTTGATTGCTCTAATACCTAAAGGAAATTTTTTTTTTTTTTTAAAAAAGCTGCTGTTTCTCTACTAGATGACATTATGTTGATAGTAGTGGAAATAGAGTCTCAAGGGTCTATAAAAGCAGCTACACTATTTTTGCAAACCTTTGAGACTCCCCTTTAACACTACTATCAACATAAGGTCATCTAGAGAAACAGTAGGTTTAAAAAAAAAAATATCATTTAGGTGTTAAAACATAACTTTCATTAGATTGCTCTAACATCTAATTTCTCTAGATGACCTTATGTTAATAGTAGTGTTAATAGAGTTTCAAAGGTCTGTAAAAATAGTGTAGCTGCTTTTATAGACCCCTGAGACTCTATTACCACTACTATCATGTCATCTAGAGAAACAGCAGCTTTTTAAAATGATTTTTTTCCATTAGGTTTTAAAGCAATCAAATGAAAGTTATGTTTTAACATAAGGGTCAGAAGCAGTTTTTTTTGCCTCTGTCTTGGCTATTAGTTTTTCCATTCATAAAGCTCCACATTGAGCTCCCACCCAGCAGTAGATAGAAGCCTGTAGGACACTTCACCTGGGCACATCACCTGGGCACATGGTGATGGCTCCATTCCTCTGCTGTCCCTGGCACTTCCTCAGCAGCAGGGGTGGCGCGCTTCCTGTTCATAATAACTGAAAAGGAAGCTACTGCTGCTGTGTTCAGCTCCCGAGAGGAGGGGGTGTGAGAGGATCAGCCAATAGCAGGGCAGCCAGCTGATACTGGCCAATCAGCAGCCTCCTCCCTTATAACAGAGCTTTGTAATGTACAGAGCTCTGTTATTGGAGATTTCAGGCATCAGCTGTATTGCTCTGCTGCCTGCAGTGCCACTCACAGCGCTCAGTGCGCAAATGAACAGTGAAATCGGCGGCGGAGCGCATATTGTAAACCTCAAGTCGGCTTGATTAGGGGGTGCCCAGGCACACCCGGCACACCCCTGTGCGCACGCCTATGTTCCCGAGGATAGGTGGCAGATCCACTACTAACAAAAAGGGATATTTCGGGTAAAGTTTATGGAAAACATCAAAAGTTCCCCCTACAGAGATATTGTATCATGAAAGTAAGGCATTTAAGTAGAAGCATGCAATGGTGATTTCCTCATCTCAACAATTTATTGAAACAAAAGCTAACAATAGTGATGGGTATACCCCCACAAAAATGTCAATGTCTCAAAAACTTTTCATGTAGCCTTGAGAATCAATTTCAGCTTGACAACGACGTCTTATACCCTAATAAGTCAACTTATTGTCATCACACTCTTCTTGAAGGGTGGCCCTCAGGTCATTGAGGTTCTGGGGTACAGAGTTACGAGCCTCTACAAGGTGATCCAGCTGATCCCATAGGTTTTCAATGGGATTCAGGTCTGGAGAAAGTGCAGTCTGGAAACCTAAGAAGGTACCCCAGTCTCCAGCAGCCGTTCCCTAATGTGCGATGAGCTGGCACATTGTGGTCCATGAAGATGAAATTAGGCCTGTGTTGTTCATGCAAAGTACTGACAAAAAAGACTAGGGTTAGGTAACACAAATCCATTATCCCTAAACTAACGCCATCCTGGGATACATTACCACCCCAGATAGTAAGGAAATAGATATTAAATATAACTTTTATTGCTGTATCTAAAAATAGAACACGTGCGGAGAGCAATTACAGCCTTAAAACTAGCTAGCACTAGTGCATATGTACTCAGATATACATAACTGAAGGACTGACGGGTGTGCACTATCCTTAATAACCCTTCTCTTGCCGCCTTCAGTATACTGTGTGGTCTGATAAATTTACTGACATTGCTTCTGACGTAGACTACTAGTGTTAGACTTCTAAAAAACGTTAACCACCCCCCCAACATGTTTCGCTAGTACTCTGGCTTTATCAGGAGTAATGGGCAGAAAAAATGCCCAGGCAGATGGTGAAATTTCAAAACAATTTTTAAGAACAGGTCAGGTTAGGCATCGGATCAAAATTCAGTAAATGGGCAGAAGTCAAATACAAACAAATATGAGCAGACAACGGGAAAACAAAAACAAAATAACATTCCTTTTTTTAGAACTAGCAAGCTGGAAACCTAAGAAGGCATGAGCAACGCAAAACACGAGTTGAGGTGTCCATGTTTGTCACATTTGGGTCTGTATTATGTCTATTTATGGATTGGACCTGGTTATTTTTTATGCGTATAACTTATACTGTTAGTATTTTGCGTCTATTCCTTGTAATTTGAGATTTTGACCTTATTAGGCACATACCTTGTGGATTTTTACATAATGTTTCAATGAAGTATTTATTTTGAATACATTATTGCAGTGTGCTACTTTGATCGGTATTGCTAGTTGTACATTAGCACAGAAACTTTACCCTTTGCCGCCCATTTTGTATAGGTGTAAAAAAAACATCACCTACCATATTTACAGTACCCTTAAAGGGGTAACAGAGCTAAAATCAATGAATCCAAAAGTAGACATCTTCTTGCTCATGATGCCAATAAAATATCCATTGTCATAAAACCATCCTTGTTAGAGCCTTGTGAGCCACATCAGCAATATCAATGAAGTGGTCACTTACCTCACCAATACCCCACCATCCCTATGAAGTCATAGGGAACTGGAATGCCTTCAGCCCCACAAGTGCTTTCTTTTTGTATTGCCACTTGCTAAAGCATAGTGGAGTAGCATACATGGTAAAGTTGAAATAACATACAGTTTTACCATGTTCAACCTATATTCATACAGCTGTCTTTGCATTATGTAATGCACAGTGTAATATACAGCACTATAGAAACGTATATGCTTTTACATAAAAGGGAATCTGTCACACATATTTTGAATTGAAAGGGATTGTTATGCCCCCTTTCACACGGGTGAGATTTCCACGTGGGTGCAATGCATGAGGTGAACGCATTGCACCCGCACTGAATCCGGACCCATTCATTTCTATGGGGCTGTGCACATAAGCGGTGATTTTCCCGCATCACTTGTGCTTTGCGTGAAAATCGCAGCATGCTCTTCTTTGTGCGTTTTTCATGCAACGCAGGCCCCATAGAAGTGAATTGGATGCGGTGCGGTTTTCACGCACAGTTGCTAGGAGACGATCGTGCTGGGGACCCGATTATTATTATTTTCCCTTATAACATGGTTATGAGGGAAAATAATAGCATTCTTAATACAGAATGCTTAGTACAATAGGGCTGGAGGGGTTAAAAAAAAATATATATTCTTCTCTTCTCTTCTGTCTTCATCTTTGCTGTGCAGTAGGAAAAGTACCTGTGGTGATGTCACTGCGCTCATCACATGGTCCGCCACATGATCCATCACCATGGTGACGGATCATGTGATGGACCGTGTGATGAGCGCATTGATGTCATCAAAGGTCCTTTTCCTACTGCACAGCAAAGATGAAGACAGAAGAGAAGCTGGGCTGCGCGAATAAGTGGATTAAGGTGAGTTAAATTTTTTATTTTTTATTTTTAACCCCTCCAGCCCTATTGTATCAAGCATTCTGTATTAAGAATGCTATTATTTTCCCTTATAACCATGTTATAAGGGAAAATAATTAAATCTACACAACACCTAACCCAAACCCGAACTTCTGTGAAGAAGTTCGGGTTTGGGTACCAAACATGCCGATTTTTCTCACGCGCGTGAAAAACGTATTAAAATGTTTTGCACTCGCATGGAGAAATCACGCATTTTCCCGCAATGCATCTTATCCGGCCCAAAACCATGACGCCCATGTGAAAGAGGCCTTAGTTGTGCGCTAGTCCCTGATTAAAACTCTCTCCCATTCAAATTCTCGGCTGTATTCCGAAGAAATTTATTTTATTTTTCATATGCAAATTTACAGCTCAGTGCAAGAAGGGCGTCTCTGTTGCACTTCGTTGTACTGTAAGCCACGATACTTACTACTGGCCGCCCCATCTTTGAGTGAAAGGGCCAGGCAGTGATGTAGTCTCATCTGACACTGTGTTACTGCGCATGCCATGTTGCTTAAGGCTGGGTTCAGACCTGAGCGTCTTTGATATGCGCGTTTAACGCGCGTTTTTGACGCGCGTTTTTTGCAATAGTAAACGCGCGTTTGACGCGCGTTTGTGTGATTGACTGCAATGTCCTATGGCCACAAACGCGCTGTAAAACGCCCCAAAGAAGCGCAAGAACTTGTTTGAGCGTAGGGCGTTTTTCAGCGCGTTCAAACGCGCTGTAAAACGCTCAAGTGAGAACCAGGGCCATAGGGAAGCATTGGTTTTCATGTGTTGAGCGTTTTACAGCGCGTTTGAACGCGCTGTAAAACGCTCAAGTGTGAACCCAGCCTTAGGCTCAATTCACACCTGAGCGTTCTGAAAGGAGCGCTCTGTATGCGCGATTGTACGGACGTTTACAAGCGCGCATACAGAGACAAGTGTGCACACAGTGTCGCGCGTTCCCGAAAGTCTATGTACGGGAACGCGCGACAAGCGCCCAAAAAAACGCTCCTGTACTTGTGTGAGCGTCGGGCGTTTTACAGCGCGATCGTACGCGCTGTAAAACGCCCAGGTGAGAACCATTTCCATAGGGAAGCATTGGTTTCTCCTTGTTGAGCGTTTTACAGCGCGTAGGAACGCGCTGTAAAACGCTCAGGTGTGAATTGAGCCTTAGTGTTTGGCACACTCGCAGTACAGCCCTGCTGCTTGCCAGGACTGAAGTCATCTGTACCGCACATACGTGTGCCTCACTTAGGATATTCATTCAAATTCAAATAATAATTTCAACTGATTTTCTTATATGTAGTCCTTATATTGCAATGTAAATAAAATACTAAAAAAACTTTCATCCTTAAGGCCCAAACAGGCCTGGTTGTGAAGAGGTTAAACAGCAATTCCATTATTCAGATCCGGACTCCGTCCACTGTGCTGGAATTTATGCCCATAATACCTCAATTTGTTTTCTACTACACAAAGCTACTTTATCTGGAAAAGAAGAAATGAATCCCTGTAAATTAAACACAGATATCCAGCTACTCCATATCTGAACATTTACATAAGATTATTTCCATATGAACGGAATTCATCCAACAATTTAGGTTTCGCCCATGAGAGAAGGCTTCTGGTAACAAGTCATCTTTGCATTTAATACAGACGAGTCAATTTATTTGTGTGAAAAATTATTTTTGCAATGTTAAAAAAAAACTCTCTTCCAGCACACAATAATATGGTGTAAGAAATAGACAGAGAGGCCGGCCAGGGATTGAATTTGCTGGAACGCTTTTCAGTCCAAGTTATCATTTTAGCAATTTGCTTGTGAAGCCAAAATTCTAGAAGGAGCATGTTTTACTTACGTCCCAATTTGCTGCAGTGTTGTTTATTTCAGCCTTGATAAATGTTAGGTCGTTCTTAGCTTAACAAATGATCTTAAGTTACAGTATACCACAGAAAATGTAGAACCCAGAAAGAAATAATTGTTTTGGCCTATCAGGGCAAGCTATGTGGTGGGCCTTGTAGAATATATTATGGTGTCTTAGGCAGCAATTAAAGACATGTATCCAGCACTCTGAAGCTTGAAGATTTAGCAAGCTGTATTTTTCCAAGAAGAGTAATTGCATCTTGTGTGCTTACATGTAACGTAAAGAGTTTGTTTGTCATCAATATCGTAAATAAGGCCATGTTCACATCAGCCATAGCAATTTCCATAGTTCTGCTCGTTAGAGGAGCAGAACAATGAAAATAAAAGAAGTGCCGGATTAAGCACATACCATTGACTATTCTGGGGTCTGTTAAGTATCCACTTGTTTAGCGGAAAAAAAGTCCTGCTTGCATGTCGTCCGCTCTTTTTGGTGCAAAATGCCATGGAGGCCCCAACAGAACCTCCAACACAGATGTGAACAAGTCCTTAGACAGTTATTTATCTAAAGTATATTAATTTCTTAAAATGTTTTGTTAGGGACGAAGCTCTCCAGATCCCCTGCATTAAAATAGCATTAACCCTGTGATGACCAGGCCTGAAAATGAGTTGTGCCAAGTTATCCCTTATCCTGTGGACAACTGGTTGGTGGGATCCAACCACTAAGACCTCCACCGATCTTGAGAATGGGCGTCCCATGTCTCAGTCCTGATGGAGCAGCATGTCAAAGATGTGCCCTGCCACTCCTTTCATTCTCTTTGGGACTTCCGGAAAAAACAGATTACTGTATTCATCTTCGTCGCCAGCAGTCCGATAGACAAACATACAGTATTGTAAAAATACTAGGTGAACATATATAGACTTATTGTAATATTTGAAGGACATATGAATGTTGATCATCCTGATCATATTTTTATTTTACCTGTACCTTCAAAATGCAACTGGCACATGTGAACTAGCATATATCAGTTGTCGGGCCCTTTTTTTTATTAAAAAAAAATTCTGGAGCTGGACACAACTGAACAATATGTATGTGTCCTTTATTACCCATGTCCGATGACTATAGATTTATTTCACTGGGCATAAAAACACTGCAGCATTATTTATGTCTGGCGCTGTTTTAAATCCAGCATCACAACAGATGTGCTGGAGGTACATGAATGACCCCATAGAAAACTATGGAATCGGTTCTAGCTTTAGCTTCCTGCACCACGCTGGAGGGAAACTGAGCGAGATCGCTGGAATTAATGTGAAAGGGGCCTTGGAAATACATTTGATATCCTTTTAGGAAATGTAGCAGCATAACAACCATCTCTTTTCTAAGTGCAGGATTTGGGTTATTTTCTGGAACCAACAGTTTTCTCGTAAAACTACATAGAGAGCTGATCTTTCCCTATTTCTGGCAAGTACCCAGAGATTCTATAAAGATAAGCAATACTTTAGAATTTGGAATGCAGGGTGGAAATGTTAAACATGTCGGTAAAATGATTTTAGCCTACATACATTTAAATGTGCAAACATTTACGTATGTTTCAATATGAATTAAGCTTTGGTGTGGGGAAAGTTTGGGCTTTGCTAACTGTAGTATTGTGTTTTAGTGGTTGTTACAAAATGTCCTTAATATAACTAGAGATGAGCGAATCGAAGCTGACGAAGTGGAATTCATTCCGAATTTCAGGAAAAATTCGATTCGCACCGAAGCTGAATTTCCTCGTGATTCATGGTAACGAATCGCATTTTTTCCTAAAATGTCTACTGCACGTGTGCGGACATGGAGAAAGGAACTTGGAGAGGGCGGGATCACCCATAATGCCATGCATGCAGCCAATCAGCAGCCAGCAAGCCCTGTGATGTCATAGCCCTATAAATAGCGTCAGCCATCTTAGATTCTGCCATGTACCAGGGTACTTAGTGCAGGGAGAGACATCTGCAGGCGCTAGGGACAGTGTTAGAAAAAACGTAATTATACAAAAAAAATATATTTACAAGTGCAGGGAAAGATTATTCAAATATTCTAAAAAGAGGGATAGCTTAAAAAAAATAAAAAGATTTATTGTTAAATATGCACTTTTAAAAAGGGGAAGGGGGAAAATTAGCACAAGGTATAACAGGGGAAGAAAGCAGTAAGAGGGCCAGACTATGGGTGTGACCCAACAAAACAACAATCTATGAATTCCACCCCTGTATTAGTAACTAAAAGGTGAACAACAGTCCTATTAGATATGATAGGTCATGTCACCCAATAGTATCAACAGTGTGATCTGCAACACTCTAACACACGTCCCCCATACACACAGCCCAATACACAGAGCTCTTCAAAACACATGGGGGGAGGGGGTGAAAGAAGGAAAGAAGAGAACGTGTGTTTTAGAGTGTTGCAGACCACACTGTTGATACTATTGGGTGACATGACCTATCATATCTAATAGGACTGTTGTTCACCTTTTAGTTACTAATACAGGGGTGGAATTCAGCGTGTTGTTTTGCTGGGTCACACCCATAGTGTGGCCCTCTTACTGCTTTCGTCCCCTGTTATACATTGTGCTATTTTTCCCTCTTCCCCTTTTTAAAAGTGCATATTTAACAATAAAACTTTTTATTTTTTTTGTTTTAAGCAATCCCTCTTTTTGGAATATTTCAATGACATACAATAGGGTTGCATACTTGGTGAATAAAAAGTTATGAATTGAAAGATTATTCAAGGTGTAGACAAAGGATAGGGAGGAATCATTCCGCAACATTTATGTAGAACAGGGTTCAGTAGAGGAGGTTACAGCCTGGGTAATGGGAACAATCTGATTTCACCTTGCTGCACTGACTGGGGATCCAAATTGCCATTATACAGCTCTGTAATTCCAGCAAACCGTTCTTATTACAGTGCAAGTGCTGTTTAATACAGGCATTAACAGGGTTTATTACAAGGAAATATTTATATGTCTTATTTGCCCTTGTGCGGTGCAGTTATATGTTCTAAAGCATTTTATGGCTTATATTAGGGTGGGAGGGCATGTTAGCCGTTGTGTGGTGAAGTGCTAAAATTACAGCCCTTTTTGTCATGTATTAGTGGCAAAAATAAAATATATTTGCCGCTCAGCAGTGCAGTTATTTGTTCAAAAGCCCTTTTTGGCGTGTATTATAGTGATGAGCGGCAGGGGTCATATTCGAATTCGCGATATTTCGCGAATATTTTGTAGAATATTTGAAATTCTAAATTCCGCGATTTTTTTTTTACTAAAAAAATCGGAAAGGTAATGATTGTGTAATATGCGAATTTTCGGATTCGAATTTTTCAACTTACAACTATTAGACAAAGAAGATTATATCACTATATTAGCTAAATTGCTCTATTCGATTTTTTTCAAATATTCTCTATATTGCTATAACTTTGTTTTTTCGAATATTCATAATATTCTAAAACAAGAATATATAGCAATATAGCGAATATTCTAAAAAAACTAATATAGAGCAAAATTCGCAAACACTACTACTCCTAAAGTCAAGTATATTGCAGCCTTCTTATTGGCCCACAAGCTAGAAGCAGTGAGGGATCATGTGTACTGATTAAAAAAAAAAAAAAAAAATCGAATATTCAAAATTTCGAATATATATAACTATATTCGAAATTTTCGCAAATTTTCGAAGTACCTATATTCGCAATAAAAATTCGAAATTCGAATATTCGTGATCAACACTAGTGTATTAGTGGCAAAAGAAAAATGTATTTGCCATTCAGCAGTTCAGTTATATGTTCTAAAGCCTTTTCTGGCGTGTATAAGTGGAAAAGGAAAAATATATTTGCCATTCAGTGGTGCAGTTATATGTTCTAAAGCCTTTTGTGGCATGTATTAGTGGCAAAAGAAAAATATATTTTCCGTTCAGAGGTGCAGTTACAGCCAGGTCCATAAATATTGGGACATCGACACAATTCTAAAATTTTTGGCTCTATACACCACCACAATGGATTTGAAATGAAACAAAAAAGATGTGCTTCAACTGCAGATTGTCAGCTTTAAATTGAGGGTATTTACATCCAAATCAGGTGAACGGTGTAGGAATTACAACATATGTGCCTCCCACTTGTTAAGGAACTAAAAGTAATGGGACAATTGGCTTCTCAGCTGTTCCATGGCCAGGTGTGTGTTATTCCCTCATTATCCCAATTACAATGAGCAGATAAAAGGTCCAGAGTTCATTTCAAGTGTGCTATTTGCATTTGGAATCTGTTGCTGTCAACTCTCAAGATGAGATCCAAAGAGCTGTCACTATCAGTGAAGCAAGCCATCATGAGGCTGAAAAAACAAAACAAACCCATCAGAGAGATAGCAAAAACATTAGGCGTGTGTCACGAGGGTGTCAAAAGCCACGTCTGACTCCGTTATACCCGGGGTCAGGAAGTCGCAGCGGGTGGCTGCGCGTTCGATGTACAAAGACAGTGCTGTTTCGTAATGGTAGCTTTCTGGGTTTGCCTTGCAATCCTTTTTGGCTCACTCAGGGATCCGTAGCTTCTCCTCCTCAGCTGTTTCTTGTCCAGCAATCCCAACCTCCTTATATTCCCATCTCCCACTTCTCTGGTTGCCAGATATAGAGCTTCCTGCCTGGACTTCTATACTGACCCACTGGAGCTGAGTAGCTGAGATCCCTGGTTGTTGTTCCAGAGTGTTACCCTCCGGATCCCTGTTGGGCCTTGGTGGTCTGCTGTTGTCGCCCACCTGGGATTATATGTTTGTCTGTATTGTCTGTCCTCTCCTTGGTGTTTTCCTTTTAGTGTCAGTGGTGCGGACTAGTGATCCCACCGCCCTGTTCACTACACAGGGCTCATCTTAGGGAAAGCCAGGGTTTAGGCACGTGATCGGCGTACGGGTGAGGAACCCGTCTAGGGACGTCAGGGCAGTCAGGTGCCAGCCGCAAGGTGAGTCAGGGGTCACCACCTTTCCCTCTCCCTTGGACAGGGCCTTCCCATTTCCCTCCCTTTGCGTGACGCCGGTCATTACATTATATCTGGCCCTTATTTTGTGTAGGTAAAAAAAAAATAAAAAATTTTCTTTCTACCTACTTAGAATCCAGTATGGATCCAATTGCTGCTTTGTCAAAGCAACTTCAAGGCCTGTCTTTGGAGGTTGCAGGATTGAAGGCATCGGTCCTCCAGCAACAGCAGCAATTGCAACAGACCGCAAGCCCAGCGGTTGCTACAGGTAACCAGGTTGTTGCGGAACCCAAGGTTGTTCTTCCTGACAGATTTTCTGGGGGAAGGGACAAATTTGTGACGTTCCGTGAGGCCTGTAAATTATATTTTAAACTGCGCCCTTACTCCTCTGGTAATGAAGAACAGCGGGTGGGGGTTGTTATTTCCCTGCTGCAGGGGGACCCGCAATCCTGGGCGTTCTCTTTACCCACTAATTCCCAGGCTCTCCGGTCAGTGGATGAATTTTTTGGGGCCTTGGGTCTCATATATGACGACCCTGACCGAGTCGCACTGGCTGAATCAAAATTACGGAGACTCCTACAGGGAGAGCGGCCAGTAGAGGAGTATTGCGCACAGCGTGGCCAAAACAATTGTTTGGAACATTGTTAAAAAGAAGGAATGCATCGGTGAGCTCAGCAACACCAAAAAACCCGGAAGACCAGGGAAAACAACTGTGCTGGATGACCAAAGAATTTTTTCCCTGGTGAAGAAAACACCCTTCACAACAGTTGGCCAAATCAAGAACACTCTCCAGGAGGTAGGTGTATGTGTGTGTGTCAAAGTCAACATTTAAGAGAAGACTTCACCAGAGTGAATACAGAGGGTTCACCACAAGATTTAAACCATTGGTGAGCCTCAAAAACAGGAAGGCCAGATTAGAGTTTGCCAAACTACATCTAAAAAAGCCTTCACAGTTCTGGAACAACATCCTATGGACAGATGAGACCAAGATTAACTTGTACCAGAGTGATGGGAAGAGAAGAGTATGTAGAAGGAAAGGAACTGCTCATGATCCTAAGCATACCACCTCATCAGTGAAGCATGGTGGTGGTAGTGTCATGGCGAGGGCATGTATGGCTGCCAATGGAACTGATTCTCTTGTATTTATTGATGATGTGACTGCTGACAAAAGCAGTGTTTCGGGCAATATTATCTTCTCATATTCAGCCAAATGCTTCAGAACTCATTGGATGGCGCTTCACAGTGCAGATGGACAATGACCCAAAGCATACTGCAAAAGCAACCAAAGAGTTTTTTTAAGGGAAAGAAGTGGAATGTTATGCAATGGTCAAGTCAATCACCTGACCTGAATCCGATTGAGCATGCATTTCACTTGCTGAAGACAAAACTGAATTGAAAATGCCCCAAGAACAAGCAGGAACTGAAGACAGTTGCAGTAGAGGCCTGGCAGAGCATCACCAGGGATGAAACCCAGTGTCTGGTGATGTCTATGCGTTCCAGACTTCAGGCTGTAATTGACTGCAAAGGATTTGCAACCAAGTATTAAAAAGTGAAAGTTTGATTTATGATTATTATTCTGTCCCACTACTTTTGGTTCCTTAACAAGTGGTAGGCACATATGCAAACTGTTGTAATTCCTACACCGTTTACCTGATTTGGATGTAAATACCCTCAAATTAAAGCTAACAGTCTGCAGTTAAAGCACATCTTGTTTGTTTCATTTCAAATCCATTGTGGAGGTGTATAGAGCCCAAAAAATTTGAATTGTGTCGATGTCCCAATATTTATGGACCTGACTGCATATGTTCTAAAGCCCTTTTTGTCATGTATTAGTGGCAAAATAAAAATGTATTTGCAGTTCAGCGGTGCAGTTATATGTTCTAAAGCCTTTTGTGGCGTGTATAAGTGGAAAAATAAAAATATATTTGCTGTTCAGCGGTGCAGTTATGTTATAAAGCCTTTTGTGGCATGTATTAGTGGCAAAGAAAAATATATTTTTCGTTCAGAGGTACAGTTATATGTTCTAAAGCCCTTTTTGTCGTGTAATAGTGGCAAAATAAAAATATATTTGCCATTCAGCGGTGCAGTTATATTTTTTGAAGCCCTTTTTGTAGTGTATTAGTGGCAAAAGAAAAATATATTTGCCATTCAGCGGTGAAGTTATATGTTCTAAAGCCTTTTGTGGCGTGTATAAGTGTAAAAAGAATAAATATATTTGCCGTTCAGCGGTGCAGTTATATGTTCTAAAGCCTTTTGTAGCGTGTATTAGTGGCAAAAGAAAAATATATTTGCCGTTCAGCGGTGTAGTTATATGTTCTAAAGCCCTTTTTTGTGTGTATTAGTGTGAAAAAATGGCTTATTAGCCGTTGTGTGGTGAAGTGACATTAGACACCCTTAGCCAAGAGTCAGTGGGTTTGTCAGACACAACCCTTAGTTGGCATGGCCCGGGAGCAGGTCCTGTGCCCTCACCTGTCCTCAACCTGCTTCTTTCCTTTTCTGCTCCCTCAGCCAGAGAAGTATTGCATGCTGTGGGCTCAGCTCCCCTATACAGTGAGGACGAGCTACTAGAAGACAGTCAGCAGCTATTGGCAAGCCAAGATGTGGAGGAGACATCCGCCGCTTCCTCCACTAGGTGGGCAAGTAGTGATGAGGAGAGTGGCGTAAGAGCTGGTGTTGCGAGTGGTCAGGCTCCTGACCCAGAGACGCTTGAGGAGGACACAGGGCCGGTTCTAGATGAAATGGGGCCCTGGGGTGAAAAGCAATAATGCCCCCCCTATGACACTTGATGACTTTTACAGAAGAAACTGTATATTGTGGGGCACAGTGTATGCTATATGTAATAAAAATAAACATATTTCATATGAAAACCTACAGTTACTTGGCTTGACCCTTGGGGATCTCGGACACCACTTCAACACTTTGGCCGGGGGCTCGGTGGAGCTGATGTTGTGTTTTATCCTAATGAGAAAGATTTCATAATAGGGATTTGGAGAATGGGCAGAGGGATAGCAGAGCAGGGAAAGGCTGGTGCTGCTACTAGGGGGCTCATACCATGGGGGAGTAATAAAGCCCACCATAATGCCCCCCCAGTAGAAATTATTCTCCTTATAATGTGAATTTAAATACCCCCTTGTAATGCCAGCAATTGAGCTAATGTCCCCATAGTGCCCCCATAATGTGCCAGTATAAAATACAACTATATAGTGCCCCCAGTAAATGCCCCCAGAGTGCTCCTCTCCCCCCTCCCTCCTAGTGGCCCCCATAATGAACCAGTATAAAATGCCCCATATATAGTGCCCCAGTAGATGACCACATAGTACTCCTCTCCCCCTTCCCCATAGTACCCACCATAATGTTTCCCAGTATAAAATGCCCCTATACAGAGCCCCCATATAAAATAACCGTTCATTATTATACAGTGCCCACCAATAATGTGCCAGTAATAAGTGCCCCCAATAATGTGCCAGTAATAAGTGCCCCATAGATGTCCCCCAATAATGTGCCAGTAAAATTTGCCCTCATAGATGCCCCCAAATCATGTGCCAGTAATAAGAGCCCCCCCATATCATGTGTTAGTAGCCAGAGGACCCCCCTATCATGTGCCAGTAGCCAGAGTCCCCCCCATCATGTGCCAGTAGCCAGAGCCCCCCCATCATGTGCCAGTAGCCAGAGCCCCCCCCATCATGTGCCAGTAGCCAGAGGCCCCCCATCATGTGCCAGTAGCCAGAGGCCCCCCATCATGTGCCAGTAGCCAGAGCCCCCCTATATCATGTGCCAGAGCCCCCCCTATCATGTGCCAGTATCCAGAGCCCCCCTATATCATGTGCCAGTAGCCAGAGCCCCCCTATCATTTGCCAGTAGCCAGAGGCCCCCCTATCATGTGCCAGTAGCCAGAGCCCCCCCATCATGTGCCAGTAGCCAGAGCCAGCCCCCTATCATGTGCCAGTAGCCATAGCCCCATGTGCCAGTAGACAGAGGGCCCCCATCATGTGCCAGTAGCCAGAGGCCCCACCCATGTCATTTGCCAGTAGCCAGAGGCCCCCCCATATCATGTGCCAGTAGCCAGTGCCCCCCATCAAGTGCCAGTAGCTAGAGCCCCCCCTATCATGTGCCAGTAGCCAGAGCCTCCCCTATCATATGTCAGTAGCCATAGCCCCCCCCTCTATCATGTACCAGTAAGGCTTGCTCCTTCTTCTCTGCTCTGGGGTGGAGCCTGTGGCAACATCAGACAGACGCGAAGACGTACCTGCCTGTGCCGTGCGTGTCGCTCACAGCCACTGCTCTCAGTCTCCAGTCTCGACTCTCAAGTCTCTTAAAGAGGCAGTCAGCCGCAGGCAGAGTGGCCGCCGGCCCCTCCTTTAATTACATTACTCCGGACAGGACCGCCTGCCGCCCGGGACTTCTGCGGAGTTAGCAGCGCCGCCACACTGTCCCACAGACAGAAAGAAATTGAATTATAAAATAGAATGAATAGTAGTCAGTTGCGGGCCGGCGCTGGGGGCCCATAAGGACTTGGGGGCAATTGCCCCCCTTGTCTCTATGGAAGCGCCGCCCCTGGGAGGACATCAGTGATGTGCAGACAGTACTCGATGATGATGATGAAGCTGATCGCACCTGGGAGCCGGGTGAAATAGGGACTTCATCATCATTGGGAGAAGAGGGTGGCTGCTTGCCCATAAGGCAGCGGCGGAGCCAGAAAGTCGCTAGCGTGCCCAGGACTCAGCAGGGTGGCAGCAGTGAGAGGTCGGGAGCCAAACATGCCTGGGCTAGACCACACACTTTGTAGGAGCCTACCTGCCTGGGAAGTAGCGGTGCACGGGTTCACGGAGGTAGCTGCGGTAGCAGTCAGTCAGTGTGTAGTGTTGGGGGTAAAATCACCTACTCAGAGGTGTGCCCATTTTTTGTTAATCCTCCGTAGGAGGTGAACATGGCCATATGTAGAATCTGTGGGTAGAAGGTGAAGTGTGGCCAGGGTGCCAATGTTGGCACCACGGCCCTGCGTCAACATATGCAGCGTCCCCATAAAATGGCCTGGGAGAACCGTGGCTCTGATGTGGTGGTCCAGCCTGCCACAGCAACCGCTGCATCACCCAGTGGCATGCAGCCAATTTCAGGCAGTCAAGGCGCACCATGTCAGCAAAAGGGAGCTGTCTGTCGTTTCCATCATCTGCTGGTCCTGATGCTCCTGCTCCTCGTACTCCTACTCCTTATCAGACATTCCGTCAACAATCAATCACCGAAGCGATTGCCAAGAGACAACAGTATGCGTGCACTCATCCAACGGCGCAGAAAGTAAACGTGCTCCTGTCCAAGTTGCTGGTGCTGCAGTCCCTCCCTTTCCAAGTGGTGGACTCTGTACCTTTCAGAGAACTGATGGCTTGTGCCGAGCCAGAGTGGAGGGTCCCAAGCTGTCATTTCTTTGCCAAAAAGGCAGTACCAGCCCTGCACACACAGTAGATGGGCCAGTCCTTGACCCTGTCGGTGTCTGCCAAAGTGCACGGCAGTGCCGACTTGTGGAGCTGTAATTATGGTCAGGGACAATATATGTCCTTTACGGCCAACTGGGTGAATGTGGTTCCTGCACAGCCACACCAGCAACTTGGAAAGGTGACGCGGATTCCGCCTCCACGTTCTCACGCAATTGGTCCTGCGACAATGTCTGCCTCTGCCTCCTCATCCGTCACCGTGTCCTCAGCCTCCACTGCAGGGACAATTCACAGCGCCCCTCCGGCATATCACGTGTGCAGGGCAAGGCGGTGTCATGATAATCTGCACCTTGTTTGCCTGGGCTAACGGAGTCACACAGGGTAGGAACTGCTCTGTATCCATTAAGAAATCGAATCCTGGCTTTGTCCACGACAACTCAAAATCAGAACCATGGTGACCAACAATGGGAAACTTTGTATGCACTTCAGCCACTCGTACACTGCAAAGCACACCATACTTTAGCTGTAGCAGCAGAACGGCATCTCCCAACATAGGCTGATATGCGATGTTTCCACCTGTTGGAATTTTACCCTTATTATGTTGGACCGACTATACGAACAGAGAAAGGCCATAAACAATTTCCTGATGATACAAGCAGACTGGAGTACTCCCCTGTGTAACTTCGATGTCAGCCAATGGCAGCTCCTGCGTGACACCTGCTGTTTGCTCAGGCCCTTTTAGGAGGCCACGTTATTTGTCAGTCGCCAGGACTACAGGATGAACAATGTCATTCCACTGCTTCATGTCCTGGAACAGATGCTGGTAAATCTGGCTGGTCAGGGGACTAGAGACGTGGCGCCTGGATCTCACGCCCACATAAGCCCTGTGGGGGCTGAACTGGAGGAGGAGGAGGACATTGGAGTACAAGCAATGTGTAGCTAAATGGGTGGTTTTTCTGCACAGGTGACAGGAGAGGAGGAGCAGGAGCAGCCAGAGAAGCTACAGAGCGATGAGGAGGAGGAGGCAGAGGACCCAGTATGCAGTGGAGATAGAGACAGGGAGTCCCTCGGAGCCACTTGCACAAATGACCCGATGCATGCTCACTTGCTTGCGTAGTGACAGCCAAATTGTCACAATTCGGCAGAGGGATGACTTCTGGCTCTCCACCTTGTTGGACCCTTGCTACCGGTGCAAAATGGGGGTCTTTTTTGCACCCACTGAGAGGGAGGACAAGCTGAACTACTATAAAGACATCCTATGTAGTCAGTTGGCCGCTGCCTATCTGCACCATAGTCCATCCTCTCGCAGGTCTGACCAGGGGGGCCCTCTGCGCACACGTTCCACTGCCAATGCCATTGTGCCACCCTGTGGTCTCCTCATGCTGTTGTCACCTCCACACTATGTCACCTTGCCACTCTGTGGCCTCCTGATGCTGCTGCTACCTCCACACTCTGCCACCGGGTCACTATGTGGTCTCCTCATGCTGATGCCACCTCCACACTATGTCACCTTGCCACTCGTTGGCCTCCTGATGCTGCTGCCTCCTCAGTCCTCAACACTCTTTTACCGGGTCACTCTGTGGCCTCCTCATGCTGCTGTCACCTCCACACAATGTCACCTTGCCACTCTGTGGTCTCCTGATGCTGCTGCCACCTCCACACTATGTCACCTTGACAATGATGTTCAAGACGGATCCGTTTTGGCAATGTTACAGATAATACAAACGGATCCGTTCTGAACGGATGCATGCAGTTGTATTATCTGAACGGAAGCGTTTGTGCAAATCCATGACAGACCCGCACCAAATGAGAGTGTGAAAGTAGCCTTATTTGGTCAGTTTTGGCCCCATGACTGCCCAAATAAGTGAAGTGTGCAGTGATTCTAAGAGTGACGCCTGTCATCTGCATGTCATACTGACTCACAGTATTTTTTCACTACCACAGCAGACTCCCTATGCGTGTTACTGCAAGGCACAATGTTCTACACCACTATAAAGGCTGTCTGCAGCCAGGAAATAGCTACTTTTTAACGCGATTTGCCGCAAATAAATTCTGATCTAACCAATTTTTTTCAGGAACTTTAGCAAACCGGCCGAATTAAATTTTTGAAAAATTCGCTCATCTCTAATCAGGAGTTTTTAGCTTGAGGTCTAGGTACAAATTGGATACTCTATCACATGGACTAAGTTTATCTGAACATGTAATATTTTATAATAACTAAATCTCAGCATGTTATTCAAGATTTAGGAATGCAGGAAACATTTGTTTCTATCTTCTACTTATCGACAAAACTTGATTAAAGTCAATGATTCATAACTATTGTATGTGTGGTCTGATGAATCTCTGTGTTTAGTCTGTAAGAACAAAATAAAAAGCCTAGCCAGTAAGTAATGCACTCGCATATACAGTTATTGTTACTCACTATGGCTGCAAAAATGGCTGACATCAAATGTTTTGCTTCCAAGAGAAAATCAATATGTTTTGTCTGTTAAAATGCTTTGAACTCATTTCACCTGGCTATGTACATATCCACAAGAATAGGCGTGAGGCTACATTCACATGTGCCATGTTTTAGGAATCTTTTTTGGTGTGGCTGTACTGGATTTATTTTAATTTTTTTACTACAGTAATATACTTAACTGTAACTACCACAATAAAACACATAAAAAAAATTGGAAAAAAACTGACATTGATGATAGAGCCAAATGCAACCATTAGAGAGAACGTAAATCGAAGTTGACAAAGTGGAATTCGATCCGAATTTGAGGAAAAATTTGATTTGTGACAAATCTGAATTTTCTCACGCTTCCTGGTAACGAATCACATTTTTTAAAATGGCTGCTGGACGTGTTAGGACATGGAGCAAGGAACTCTGGGAACGAGGGATCACCCACAATGCCATGCAGGCAGCCAATCAGCAGCCAGCCAGCCCTGTGATGTCACAGCCCTATAAATAGCCTTAGCCATCTTGGATTCAGACATTTTCCAGTGTACTTAGTGCAGGGAGAGATGTCAGCAGGCGCTAGGGACAGTGGTAGAAAATACTTTAAAACTTTTAGTTACATGTTCTAAAACGTTTTTGAGTGTGTATAAGTGGAAAAAAATAAGGGCCTATTTGCCGTTCAGCGGTGCAGTTGTATGTTCTAAAGCCCTTTTTGGCGTGTATTAGTGGAAAAAAAATATATAGTATTTGCCGTTCAGCGGTGCAGTTATATGTTCTAAAGCCTTTTGTGGTGTGTATAAGTGGAAAAAATAAGGGCCTTTTTGCCGTTCAGCGGTGCAGTTATATGTTCTAGAGCTCTTTTTTGCTTGTTTTAGTGGCAAAAATATATATATCATTTGCCGTTTAGCAGTGCAGTTACATGTTCTAAAGCCTTTTGTGGTGTGTATAAGTGGAAAAAAAATAAGGGCCTATTTGCCGTTCAGCGGTGCAGTTATATGTTCTACAGCCCTTTTTGGCGTGTATTAGTGGCAAAAAAATATATATTATTTTCCGTTCAGTGGTGCAGTTATATGTTCTAAAGCATTTTGTGGTGTGTATAAGTGGAAAAAAATAAGGGCCTATATGCCGTTCAGCAGTGCAGTTATATGTTCTAGAGCCCTTTTTGGCGTGTATTAGTGGCAAAAAATATATATTATTTGCAGTTCAGCGGTGCAGTTATATGTTCTAAAGCTTTTTGTGGCGTGTATAAGTGGAAAAAAATAAGGGCCTATTTGCCCTTCAGCGGTGCAGTTATATGTTCTAGAGCTCTTTTTGGCTTGTTCTAGTTGCAAAAAAATATATTTCATTTGCCGTTTAGCAGTGCAGTTACATGTTCTAAAGCCTTTTGTGGTGTGTATCAGTGGAAAAAAAATAAGGGCCTATTTGCCGTTCAATGGTGAAGTTGTATGTTCTAAAGCCCTTTTTGGCGTGTATTAGTGGCAAAAATGGCTGCTGGACGTGTTAGAACATGGAGCAAGGAACTCTGGGAACGAGGGATCACCCACAATGACATGCAGGCAGCCAATCAGCAGCCAGCCAGCCCTGTGATGTCACAGCCCTATAAATAGCCTTAGCCATCTTGGATTCAGACATTTTCCAGTGTACTTAGTGCAGGGAGAGATGTCAGCAGGCGCTAGGGACAGTGGTAGAAAAGACTTTAAAACTTTTATTTTACTGCATAGAAGTTCAGGGAAAGGATAGAGAGGAATCATTCCACAGTATTGAAGCAGAACAGGGTTCAGTAGAGGAGTTTACAGCCTGCGTAATAGGAACAATCATATTACACCTTGCTGCACTGACTGCGGATCCAAATTGCCATTATACAGTTCTGTAATTCCAGGAAATTGTTCTTGTTATTGGGGTGCAGATGCTGTTTGATACAGCCATTAACAGGGTTTATTACAAGGAAATAGTTCTACGTCTTATTTTCCCTTGTGTGGTGCAGTTATACAGTATATTATAAAGCAGCGGTCCCCAACCGCCGGGCCGCGGCCCAGGACCGGGCCCTGGAAGATTGCTTGCTGGACCGCGGCAATCAGGGCCGTCTTTAACGTGGTACTAATGAAGCGCTTCTATTATGGAAGCACTTCATTAGTACGGGAGGATTAGGAAGCGGTGAAGGACCTGTACTCACGCTTCCTGGTCCTCGGCTTGGCTGTGGGCTGTACAGGGCTGCGCACAGCATGAGGGCGCACTGTGACCTCACACTTTGCATCGCGCCCGCAACACACAGCCGACAGCAGGATGAAGAGGATCGCGATGGTGAGGAGCGGTGGCGTCCAGGAGCAGCAGAGGTAAGTGTTTTTTTTTATTTGCGCTGATGGCTGACATGAGGGCTGATGGCTGGCTGACATGGGGGCTGATGGATGGCTGACATGGGGGCTGATGGATGGCTGACATGGGGGCTGATGGATGGCTGACATGGGGGCTGATGGCTGGCTGAAATAGAGGGCTGATGACTGACATGGGGGGCTGATGGCTGGCTGACATGGGGGCTGATGACTGACATAGGGGGCTGCTGGCTGACATGGGGGGCTGATGGCTGGCTGACATGGGGGCTGATGGCTGGCTGACATGGGGGCTGATTTATGGCTGACATGGGGGGCTGATGGCTGTCTGACATGGGGGATGATGGCTGGCTGACATGGGGCTAATGGCTGGCCTACATAGGGGGTGATGGCTGGCATGGGGGCTGATGGCTGACATGAGAGCTGATAGATGGCTGAAGGTTGGGGGGTTGATCTGAGGCATTGGGGGTCTGATCTGAGGTCTGCTTAACATTGGGGGTCTGATTGCTGGTCTGACCTGAGGTGTAATGGAAAATATTTTTTCTTATTGTTCTCCTCTAAAACTTAGGTACGTCTTATGGGCCGGTGCATCGTATAGGGCGAAAAATTAATTACAGTGCAGCAGAGACCCTAGTCAGTTTATATAGTCGTTATAGAGTGTTATATATTTTAATATGCACCTTGTATTTTGTTATGTGCGTGAATCAGTCAGCGCAGACCAGCACCCCTTAAGCCCCGCCCCAGAACCCCCCACCCCACCCGGTCCATGGAAAAATTGTCTTGCATGAAACTGGTCCTTGGTGCAAAAAAGGTTGGGGACCACTGTTCTAAAGCATTTTTTAGCTTCTATTAGTGGGAAAAAAGGGCTTATTAGCCATTGTGAAGTGAGAAAATTACAGCCCTTTTTGATGTGCATTAGTGAAAAAAATATATATATTTGCAGTTCAGCAGTGCAATTATATGTTCTAAAGCCCTTTTTGGCATGTATTAGAGGCAAAAAATATATATATTTGCCGTTCAGAGGTGCAATTATATTCTCTAAAGCCCTTTTTTGGCATGTATTAGTGGCAAAAAAATATATAGTATTTGCCGTTCATCCATGTAGTTACATGTTCTAAAGCGTTTTTGAATGTGTATAAGGGCCTATTTGCCATTCAGCGGTGCAGTTGTATGTTCTAAAGCCTTTTTGGCGTGTATTAGTGGCAAAAAAATATATAGTATTTGCCGTTCAGCGGTGCAGTTATATGTTCTAAAGCCTTTTGTGGTGTGTATAAGTGGAAAAAATAAGGGCCTTTTTGCCGTTCAGCAGTGCAGTTATTTGTTCTAAAGCTCTTTTTGGTGTATATTAGTGGTAAAAGAAAATATATTTGCTGTTCAGCGGTGCAGTTATATGTTCTACAGCCCTTTTTGGCGTGTATTAGTGGCAAAAAAAATATATATTATTTTCCGTTCAGCGGTGCAGTTATATGTTCTAATGCCTTTTGTGGTGTGTATAAGTGGAAAAAAATAAGGGCCTATATGCCGTTCAGCGGTGCAGTTATATGTTCTAAAGCCCTTTTTGGCATGTATTACTGGCAAAAAATATATATTATTTGCAGTTCAGCGGTGCAGTCATATGTTCTAGAGCTCTTTTTGGCTTGTTTTAGTGGCAAAAAAATACATATCATTTGCCGTTTAGCAGTGCAGTTACATGTTCTAAAGCATTTTGTGGTGTGTATAAGTGGAAAAAAAATAAGGGCCTATTTGCCGTTCAATGGTGAAGTTGTATGTTCTAAAGCTCTTTTTGGCGTGTATTAGTGGCAAAAAAATATATATTATTTGTCGTTCAGCTGTGCATTTATATGTTCTAAAGCCCTTTTTTGCTTAAGAAAATTACCGCATTTTTCTCACCGCTTCCTGGTCCTCGCCTGTCGGCTGTGAAGACAGAGCACAGCGTGACTGCGCTCTGTGATCTCATGCTGTGCGCAGTCATCACAGCACAGCCGGAAGACAGAGCGCGCTGGAGGAGAGGAGCGGCGCGTCCGGAGCAGGAGAGGTAAGTGTTTTTTTTTATTTAAACCAATATGAGGCTGATGGGGGCTGAAATTAGGCTACTGGGGGGTGAAATGAGGCTACTGGGGGCTGATATGAGGCTACTGGGGGCTGATATGAGGCTATTGGGGGCTGATATGAGGCTACTGGGGGCTGATGAGAGGCATGGGGCTCTTATCTGAGGTCTGATTGTGGGTCATTCACATTGGGGCTTTCAGCTGAGGTCTGATTAACATTGGGGGTCTTATTGGTGGTCTGACCTGAGGTGTAATAAAAAAGCTTTTTTTCTTATTGTCTCCCTCTAAAACCTAGGTGCGTCTTATGGGCCGGTGCATCTTAGAGGGCAAAAAATACGGTACAGACTTTTTTGGGGTGTTTTAATTTCCTTTTTATTTATTTATTTGATCTAACAGTATGTCAGACATAGAAGTGGCAGCCCCTGCACCGGGGAGTGACAGATCCCTAAATGTTTCTGGCGCAGGCACAGGTCGCAGCAGAGTAAGGGAGCGTGGCAGCAGGAGTCGCAGCGAGAGGCCTGAACTCCGGGTGTCATCTAGCAGTCGTGTCTTAAACAGCAACCTAGCGGTTCCTGAATGGTTGACTCGGTCATCCACTTTGTCCCAAGTGACATCAGACACTCCCGGCCAAAAGTCGGTAGGTTCGTCAAACACAACCTTAGTTGGCAAGGCCCTGGAGCAGACCGTGTGCCCTCACCTGTCCTCAACCTGCCTCTGTCCTTTTCTGTTCCCTCAGCCACAGAAGTATTGCATGCTGTGCGCTCAGCGAGGACAAGCTACTAGAGGACAGTCAACAGCTACTGGCAAGCCAAGATGTGGAGTAGACATCCGCCACTTCCTCCAATAGTCAGGCAAGAAGTGATGAGGAGAGTGGCATGGGAGCTGGTGTTGCAAGCGGTCAGGCTCCTGATCCAGAGACCGTTGAGGAGGACATCAGTAACGTGCGGACAGTACTCGATGATGATAATGATGTAGCTGATCGCACTTGGGAGCCAGGTGAATGGGGGGCTTCATCATCATCGGGAGAAAAGGGTGGCAGCTTGCCCGTGAGGCAACAGTGGAGCCAGCAAGTCTTTAGCGTGGCTGGGAGTCAGCAGAGTTGCAGCAGTGGGAGGTCGGGAGCCCAACCTGCCCGGTTTAGACCACCTGCTTCGCAGGAGCCTACCTGCCCGGAAAGTAGTGGTGCAGGGGTTCATGGAAGCAGCGGCGGTAGCAGTCAGTCAGTGCGGAGTGTTGGGGATAAAATCACCTACTAGGCGGTGTGGCAGATTTTTTGTTAAGCCGCCGGAGGTGAACATGGCAATTTGCCGAATCTGTGGGCAGAAGGTGAAGCATGGCCAGGGTGCGAATGTTGGCACCACGGCCCTGCGCCAACATATGCAGCATCACCATAAAGTGGCCTGGGAGAACTGTGGCTCTGAAGTGGTGGTGCAGCCTGCTGCATCATCCAGTGGCACGCCCCCGATTTCAGGCAGTCAAGGCTCCACCACCTCAGCTGAAGGGAGCTGTCTGTCCTTCCCATCATCTGCTGGTCCTGATGCTCTTGCTCCTCCTCCTACTTCTCATCAGTCATTCTGTCAGCAATCGATCACCAAAGCAATTGCCAAGAGACAATGGTATGCCTGCACTCATCCAACGGTGCAGAAGCTGAATGTGCTCCTGGCCAAGTTGCTGGTGCTACAGTCCCTCCCTTTCCAAGTGGTGGACTCTGCACCTTTCAAAGAACTGTAGAACAGAAGGTGGGCCAGTCCTTGAGCCTGTCTGTCTCTGCCAAAGTGCATGGCAGCGCCAACGTGTGGAGATGTAACTATGGTCAGGGACAATACATGTCCTTTACGGTCCACTGGGTGAATGTGGTTCCTGCACAGCCACACCAGCAACTTGGCCAGGTGACGACGCTTCCGCCTCCACGTTCTCACGTCATTGGTCCTGCGACAATGTCCGCCTCGGCCTCCTCGTCCTCCACTGTGTCCTCCTCCTCCACTGCAGGGACAATTCACAATGCCCCTCCAGCATACCATGCAGTGCATGGTGGTGTCAGGCTGTTCTGCACCTCGTTTGCCAGGGCATATGGAGTCACACAGGAGAGGAACTGCTCAGTGTCGAATCATGGCTTTCTCCGTGACAACTCAAAATCGGAACCATGGCACATGTGTTCAATCTGGTTGTCAAGTGGTTCCTGAAGTCCTCCACCCATTGGCAAGACATCTTAAAAATGGCCTAGAAACTTTGCATGCACTTCAGCCACTCGTACACTGCAAAGCACACCCTGCTTGAGCTGCAGCGGCAAAATGGCATCCCCTACCATACTGTAGGCAACGTTTCCACCCGTTTGAATTCCACCCTCCATATGTTGTACCAACTATACGAACAGGAAAAGGCCATCAACGATTTATTGATGATCCAAGCGGACAGGAGTACTCCCCTGTGTAACTTCGATGTCAGCCAGTGGCAGCTCATGCGTGACTCCTGCCATTTGCTCAGGCCCTTTGAGGAGGCCACGTTAATTGTCAGTCGCCAGGACTACGGGATGAACAATGTCATTCCACTGCTTCATGTCCTGGAACAGATGCTGGTAAATCTTACTGGTCAGGGTACTGAAGACGTGGTGCCTAGATCTCACGGACACATGAGCCGGGTGGGGGGTGAACTGGAGGAGAACATTGGAACACAAGCAAGGCGTAGTGAAATGGGTGGTTTTTCTATACAGCTGACAGGAGAGGAGGAGAAGGAGGAGCCAGAGGAGCTACAGAGCGATGAAGAAGACGAGGCAGAGGACCCAGACACACTGTGACAGTGTGCAGTGGAGATGGAGGCAGGGAGTTCCTCCGAGTCACTTGCACAAATGGCCCGATGCATGCTCATTTGCTTGTGTGGTGACAGCCGAATTGTCACCATTCGGCAGAGGGATAACTTCTGGCTCTCCACCTTGTTGGACCCTCGCTACCGGTCCAAAATGGGGACCTTTTTTACAGCCGCTGAGAGGGAGGATAAACTGAACTATTATAGAGACATCCTATGTAGTCAGTTGGCCGATGCCTATCTGCGCCATTGTCCATCCTCTCTCAGGTCTGACCGGGGGGGCACTCTCCACTTCTGTTCCTCTGCCATGACTGCTGTGGCAGGATGGGGAGTAGGAGCAGTTCCAGCTCCATCAGCAACAAATTGAGTCTAGAGTTGCTGATGAGCAGCTTTCTTCACCCGCCTAGTGATGAAACTACTCACCAACAGCAGCAACAGCTAGACCTGGAGCAGGACCTGAACCAGCAGGTGGTGGCATACTTGAACAGCACCCTGCCACCCCACATTGAAGATCCGCTGTTCTACTGGGCAGCTAAATTAGACTTTAGTCCTCAACTGCCAGAGTTTGCCCTGTAAAACATATCCTGCCCGGCCAGTAGTGTGGCATCAGAGTGGGTGTTTAGTGCATCAGAGGCCATAGTTACCCCAAGAAGAACTCGCCTGTCCACCCAAAATGTGGAGAGACTGACCTTTGTCAAGATGAATCAGACGGGGATCAGCCAGGATTTCCACCCACCAATGCCTGATGCATCAGACTAGATCATCCATGGTGCCAGACCAACACTTCGACAAAAGAGATCGGTTTCCTCTGGCTACCTGCCTCAGCTACCTTTCTGATGCTGCCACCCGCCTGATAGTGATGGACGAATATCGGCCGAGACTATTCGAGAACGCGATCGTGTGAACTTGATCAAATGATCGCGAACCGCAAGTTCGCGGCAAGCCCCATTCACTTTAAGGGCAGGCGAACCTGAAAAAGCTTCAGGTCATATTTGCAGTTACCAAATACTTACTAGAAGTGCACAAATAGTCCCACAACATGGACAGTGACATACTGTATATTACTAGAGGGGGATCCATGACAAAAATTCCCACAAAAAATATGTATTTTAATAACGGGCCATTTTCTGTCACCGCCAGATCTCTGAGAAGTTCTGACAGACGTTCTTCAGTACCTCCTGCATGATGTTCTTTTGTTTTGGTTTCACTTTGACATCTCTTCTCCCTCTTCCAGCTGTCATATATTAGCAGTGATTGCTTTCCTTTTATATCCATACTGCATCACTTGCGGTTTATACTATTTCCTGGATTGTGCTCGCTGCTAGAAGTTGCAACTGCTGGTTCCTCAGATAAGTCTATTCCTTTATTTTTGTTTTCCTGTTGGCTTGATCCTAGGTGACCCTGACTCCCTCCGTATTCAGTGCAGGGAGCCGGTGGCCGTGTCCCCTCACTATTATAGGGTTTTCAGGTGTCACTCAGTCGAGGTACGTGGACATGCAATTTTCTAGTATCAAAGAGAGTTTTGCTTCCGCTCCCTTCTTGGTACAACCTGATGTCTCTCTGCCCTTCATTGTTGAGGTGGACACTTCTGAGGTGGGTGTGGGTGCAGTCTTGTCTCAGGGTCCCTCTCCTGCCAAATGGCGACCATGTGCCTTTTTCTCGAAGAAACTCTCCTCCGCAGAGAGAAATTACGATGTGGGAGATAGGGAGTTGTTGGCCATCAAGTTAGCTTTTGAGGAATGGCGCCATTGGCTAGAGGGAGCCAGACACCCTATTACCGTGTTTACCGACCATAAGAATCTGGCCTACTTGGAGTCAACCAAGCGTCTGAATCCGAGACAGGCCAGATGGTCTTTGTTCTTTTCAAGGTTTAATTTTGTTGTCACGTTCCGCCCTGGGGTTAAAAATGTGAAGGCGGATGCCCTGTCACATTGTTTTCCGGGAGGGGGGAACTTTGAAGACCCGGGTCCCATTTTGGCTGAAGGGGTGGTTGTCTCTGCTCTTTATCCTGAATTGGAGGTAGAGGTTCAGGCAGCCCAGGCAGAGGCTCCTGATCTTTGTCCTCCTGGGAGGTTGTTTGTGCCTCTCGCCTTACGACACAAGGTTTTTAAGGAGCACCACGATACTGTCCTTGCTGGGCACCCGGGGGGTAGAGCCACAGTGGATCTCATTGCTCGGAGATTCTGGTGGCCGGCTCTTCGTAAGTCGGTTGAGGGTTTTGTGGCAGCCTGCGAGACCTGCGCTCGTGCCAAAGTCCCTCATTCATGGCCATCAGGTCCTCTTCTTCCATTACCCATTCCTTCCCGTCCATGGACACACCTGTCCAGGGACTTCATTACGGACCTGCCTCATTCCTCGGGGAAGACTGTGATTCTGGTGGTGGTGGACCGTTTTAGCAAAATGGCGCATTTTATTCCTTTTCCTGGGTTGCCCAATGCTAAAAAGCTGGCGCAAGCATTTGTTGATCACATTGTCAAATTGCATGGCATTCCTTGAGACATAGTCTCTGATAGGGGCACGCAGTTTGTTTCCAGATTCTGGAAGGCTTTCTGTTCTCGCTTGGGGGTTCGGTTGTTATTCTCTTCTGCTTTCCACCCGCAGTCGAATGGCCAGACAGAGCGCGTCAATCAGAATCTGGAGACATATCTGCGCTGTTTTGTGGCGGAGAATCAGAAGGATTGGTGTTCTTTTTTGTCCCTTGCTGAGTTTGCTTTAAATAACCGTCGCCAGGAGTCCTCTGATAAGTCACCATTTTTTGGTGCATATGGGTTTCATCCACAGTTTGGGACATTCTCTGGAGAGGGGTCTTCTGGTTTACCTGATGAGGAAAGATTCTCCTCGTCTTTGTCATCTATTTGGCAAAAGATTCCGAATAATCTAAAGAGCATGAGTGAGAGATATAAGCGTGTGGCGGATAAGAGACGCGTGCCTGGTCCGGACCTGAATGTTGGTGATCTGGTGTGGTTGTCTACTAAGAATATCAAATTGAAGGTTCCTCTAACGGGGTTCCGAAGGTGCACTCGGTCTCCCATTAGCCGCAGACCTGCTGCTTAGCTTCTGGAGCGAGGATCTGTGTTTGACCTCGTTTCCAGGGCGGCTTTGCTAGCTGGGAGGCCCCCTGCTCCTAAGTCTGCCTTGAGCGCTGAGCTGATCACTCGGTGCTCGACTGGTTGGTCTGTCGGTCATGTGACGCTGGCCACGTCACATGACCCTCACTCCCCTCACTCCCCACTATAAATACAGGCAGCCTGCTGGCCACAGGTTGCCTGTTAATTTAGGTTCCACCTGTGACTTTGTCTTCCTGGCGTACTTACCTCCTGCTGAATTCCTGACGATCCTCTGCCTGCTCCTTGTGTACTTTGCTGCTCTCCTGGTATTCTGACCCCGGCCTCCTCCTGACGATCCTCTGCTGACTCCTTTGGTACTTCACGACTCTCCTGGTATTTATGACCCCGGCTTCTCCTGACAATTCTCTGCTTGCTCCATTTGTACTTTGTAGCTTTACTGGTATTGACTCGGTCCATTCACGTTCTGTTGTTTGTCTGTCTGTCATCCCTGCACTTATTCCAAGCTAGGGATTGCCGTCCAGTTGTCCCCTGTCATTAGGACTCGCGAGGCAAGTAGGCAGGGCCAGAGGTAAGGGTGGAGCGCAGTGGTCACTTCCCTTCCCCCTGTGTGTGTGTGTACGCGACCGTTACAGTTCCCTCCTGGAAGTTGGGTCCTAAGTTTATTGGGCCTTACAAAATCTTGTCCGTCATCAATCCCGTTGCCTTCCCTCTTGATCTTCCTCAGACTTGGAAGATCCATAATGTTTTTCACAAGTCCCTATTAAAACCTTATGTCCAACCCACTGTACCCTCCTCTTTGCCTCCTCCTCCGATTGTGGTTGATGGTAATCTTGAATTTCAGGTCTCTAGAATTGTGGATTCTTGTATTATCCGCGGTTCTCTCCAGTACCTCGTTCATTGGGAGGGTTATGGTCCTGAGGAGAGGATGTGGGTCCCAGTGGCGGACATTAAGGCCACTCGTCTTATCAGGGCGTTCCATAGGTCCCATCCTGAGACGGTGGGCTCTGAGTGTCTGGAGTCCACTCGTAGAGGGAGGGGTACTGTCACCGCCAGATCTCTGAGAAGTTCTGACAGACGTTCTTCAGTACCTCCTGCATGATGTTCTTTTGTTTTGGTTTCACTTTGACATCTCTTCTCCCTCTCCCAGCTGTCATCTATTAGCAGTGATTGCCTTCCTTTTATATCCCCTCCCATACTGCATCACTTTGCGGTTTATACTACTTCCTGGATTGTGCTCACTGCTAGAAGTTGCAACTGCTGGCTCCTCAGATAAGTCTATTGCTTTATTTGTGTTTTCCTGTCGGCTTGATCCTAGGTGACCCTGACTCCCTCCGTATTCAGTGCAGGGAGCCGGTGGCCGTGTCCCCTCACTATTATAGGGTTTTCAGGTGTCACTCAGTCGAGATACATGGACATGCAATTTTCTATCATAGAGATCTTTGCATGGGCTGAGCAATCAGAGAGAGCTCTAGGGCTATTATAGGGCTCACCCATATGTTCCTTAGTTTGGGATCAAGTCAGTCGGATATTTATTTGTTACTACTTGTTTTCTGCAACACTATCCGTGACATTTTCATGCGTCTTAAAGGGAAATTATAAAAAATGTGCCCTGCTGGAGCCTAGATAATTTTTTTTTTAGGCCACGGGAGTATGGCCCTAAAAATTAGGCATTCACCTGACATAAAACAAATTGTGATTTTGTGGTTCGAGGTACATTATGCGGTCACTGAATAACAGTTTTACTGTAGCCCACTGGAGTACAGGCCCCAAACATTAGGCATTCACCATACAGAAAAGATCAAGTGATTATGTGGCTGGAGGTATATTAGACGGTCATTGGATATCAATTTTACTGCAGGCTAGTGGAGTACAGGCCCCAAACATTAGGCATACACCGTACAGAAAAGATCAAGTGATTATATGGCTGGAGGTTCATTAGACGGTAACCGTATAGCAATTTTACTGTTGGCTAGTTAGATTACAGGCCCCCAAAATTATGCATTTATCGTACAGAAAAGATCAAGTGATTATGTGGCTGGAGGTATATTAGACGGTCATTGGATAAAAATGTTACTGCAGGCCAGTGGAGTATAGGCCCAAAGTGATTATGTGGCTGGCGGTATATTAGACGGTCATTGGATATAAATTTTACTGCAGGCCAGTGGAGTACAGGCCCCAAACATTAGGATTTCACTGGACAGAAAAGATCAAGCAATTATGTGGCTGGAGGTATATTAGACAGTCATTGGATATCAATTTTACTGCAGGCCAGTACAAATACATGTCAAATACATATGTTTAAAAAAACTAAAAATAAAATTGGATTAAAAACATGGCAAACGAAATCCCCCTCTTGAATAAACCCCAAATGATAATAGGTGAAATTCGATAACACGTAGTCGTCACAGGTGTTGAATTCCTCCGAGGCCCCAAAAATTAGGCATTCACCTGACAGAAAAGAACAAGTGATTATGTGGCTTGAGGTATATTAGACAGTCACTGGATAACAATTTTAATGTAGGCCAGTACAGGCCTCAAAAATTAGGCATTCATCTGACAGAAGAGAACAAGTGATTATGTGGCTGGAGGTATAGTAGACGGTGATTGGATAACAATTTTACTGCAGGCCAGTGGAGTACAGGCCCCAAAAATTAGGCACGCACCGGACAGAAAACATCAAGTGATTATGTGGCTGGAGGTATATTAGATGGTCATTGGATATCATATTTACTGCAGGCCAGTAGAGTACAGGACCCAAACATTAGGCATTCACCGGATAGAAAACATTGAGTGATTATGTGGCTGGAGGTATATTAGACAGTCATTGGATATCAATTGTACTGCAGGCCAGTACAAATATATGTCAAATACATATGTTTAAAAAAACTAAAAATATAAAACTGAATTAAAAACATGGCTAACGAAATCCCACCTCTTAATAAACCCCAAATGATAATAGGTGAAATTGGATAACACGTGGTCTTCACAGGTGTTGAACTCTATCGAGGCCCCAAAAATTTGGCATTCACCATACTGAAAAGATTAAGTGAATATGTGGCTGGAGGTATATTAAACGGTCATTGGATATCAATTTTACTGCAGGCCAGTGGAGAACAGGGCCCAAACATTAGGCATTCACCGTACAGAAAAGAACAAGTAACTATGTGGCTGGAGGTACATTAGGCGGTCACTGTATAACAATTTTACTGTTGGCCAGTTAGATTAGAGGCCCCAAAAATTATGCATTCATAGTACAGAAAAGATTAAGAGATTATGTGTCTGGAGGTATATTAGACAGTCAATGGATTTAAATTTTACTGCAGGCCAGTGGAGTATAGGCCCAAACATTAAGCATTCACCGGACAGAAATGGCTGCGCATTGGGAAGGTCTGGGAATGGATGGGAAAATAATTCCTCTGACTCGAGTGGAGGGGCTATGGTGGTGGTGGTGGTGTCTTTGGGGGTGCACACAGCAGAGAGTGAGGAGGGCGCAGATACAGAGGATGAGGAGGGTGCAGAAGTGGAAGGCTGAGTGTGCCATGCAACCAACTCTGGTGCGTCCTTTTACGTAATCGCATGCACCGTCACCAACTTCCCACTTAGGCTCCAGCCTGGTGCACCTGCCCGACCCCTACCACCTCTGCGGAATGGCCTGCCTCTTCCTCTGCCTGTCATTTTCAAAATTACCCTGTGACAAAGTCCCTATAGAAGAGTAGTATTTGTGGAAGCAGGTATATTGCAGGCCTCAATCAATATTTGGTGGAAGCTGGTATATCAATCCCCTCTATCAGTATTTTGTGGAAACAGGTATATAGAACCCCTTAATGAGTATTTGCTGAAAGCTGGTATATCAAACCCCTTAATCAATATTTTGCGGAAGCCTGTGTATCGCAGGCCTCAATTAATATTTGGTGGAAGCCGGTAAATCAATCCCCTCTATCAGTATTTTGTAGAAACAGGTATATAGAACCCCTTAATGAGTATTTGCTGGAAGCCGGTAAATCAAACCCCTTAATCAATATTTGGTGGAAGCCGTTGTATCGCAGGCCTCAATCAATATTTGGTGGAAGCTGGTATTTCAATCCCCTCTATCAGTATTTTGTGGAAACAGGTATATAGAACCACTTAATGAGTATTTTCTGGAAGCAGGGATATCAAACCTCTTAATCAGTATTTTGTGGAAGCAGGTATATCGCACCCATTAATACGTTTTTTTTTGGGCAACAGGTATATCACACCAATTGCAGTTAGTTATTCCAATAGCATTTATCCCTCTATCTAGCTGCGGTATCTCAGCAGAATCGCACACAACTGCTGCACAATACAAATGCACTATAGTATTCTTTCTATGTTAGAAGGTATATTATAGGTATATCACACCCATCAATCAGTTTTTTTGGGGGGCAACAGGTATATCACACCAGTTGCAGTTAGTTATTCCAATAGCATTTGTCCCTTTATCTAGCTGCAGTATCGCAGCAGAACCGCACCCAACTGCTGCACAATACAAATGCACTATTATATATATATATAGAAAGTATATTATAAGTATATCACACCCCTCAGTATGTCGAACCTATCGATAGCACACCTATACCAGTCCTTAAAAGGACTTTTTTGGCCCTATTAGCTAGCGTTTGGTGTCCCTAACAGTCTGTCCCTGCTCCACACAGCAACCTCTCCCTACATTGGCAAAAAACATAATGTAAAATGGCTGCCAGATCGGGCTTATTTATAGGGTAGGGTGTGTGTCCATGTGCTGAAACGTCTCAATTGGCTGTCCTCCTGTCCCACTTGATGGATGTGTCATGGGTCAAAGTTTGGCACAATACGAAAGAATATGGCGCTGGCGGACATTGCCATATGTTCGCATGTTCAGCGAACTGCGAACGAGCAAAGTTCGCCTCAAAACAACCGCCGGGCGAACCACAAGGCCATCTCTACCTCCTGATGCTACACATCTGATGCCAAGTACTCCTTATTTCACCCACCATATTCGGCTGGTACTGGTATTGCCACCCACTTCTCCACTCTGTCACCGGGTCAATCTGTGGTCTTCTGATGAAGCTGTCACCTCCGCACTATGTCACCTTGCCACTTTATGGTCTCCTAATGCTGCTGCCACCTCTGCACTATGTCCCCTTGCCACTCTGTGGTCTCCTGATGCTGCTGCCACCTCCACACTATGTCACCTTGCCAGTCTGTGGTCTCCTAATACTGCTGCCATCTCCACACTATGTCTTCTTGCCAGTCTGTGGTCTCTTGATGCTGCTGCCACCTCCACACTATGTCACCTTGCCACTCTGTGGTCTCCTGATGCTGATGCCACCTCCACACTATGTCACCTTGCTACTCTGTGGTCTCCTGATGCTGTTGCCACCTCCACACTATGTCACCTTGCCATTCTGTGGTCTCTTGATGATGTTGCCACCTCCACACTATGTCACCTTGCCACTCTGTGGTCTCCTGATGCTGCTGCTACCTCAACACTATGTCACCTTGTCACTCTATGGCCTCCTGATGCTACTGCTCCCATTTCCACACCGTCATTGTGCCACCCTGTGGCCTCCTCCTGATGCTACTGCCGCCACCTCCACACTCTGTCATTGTGCCACCCTGTGGCCTTCTTCTGATGTTGCTGCTGCCGCCACCTACACACTCTGTCATTGTGCCACTCTGTTGCCTCCTCCTGATGCTGCTGCTATTTCCAGATTCTGTCATTGAGCCACTCTGTGGTCTCCTCATGCTGCTTCCACCTCGCCACTATGTCAGTGGGCCACTCTGTGGACTTTTCATGCTGTTCCCACCCTCCCCACTTTATGACTAGGCCACTATTTTGCCTTTCGGCCTGGCTGACATCATCATTTATTTGACCCTTCTTCTGATCTGTCAGAAGGAAGGAAAAATGAGATGCACAACAGATCCTGTCTATGTAACAGCTGTAAGGCCTGCATGACATCGTCTCTATTTTGCATCAGAATTAGCTTATGATTTGGTAGCCAAAAGAAGCAGTGGGTACAAAACACAGAAGACATGCAAATATTCCATTCACGTGTCATCTCTGTTTTGGATCCACTCCTGTTTTTTTTGGCATTAGCAAGACTGTTGGATTAGTGGCAAAATGCTGACCAAGTGAAGGCGGATGCTCCATAGACAGGATCCGTTTTTTGGGGGTTATTGTTCTGACGGATCAGAGGAAGGGAAAAATAATCAGTGACGTTAACACAAACTTACTGCTGACACCTTCTCCACTCTGTGTGGGGGGGGGGGGGGGCTCTACTTGTATAAGCGTTTAATAGAACGTTGGGATGATACCATAGACATACTTCAGGTCTATATTTCCGTACTAGAGGATATATATGACTGGACAATATATCGTGGCGATATCCTTTTTTCCGTTACATATTGTTGTCTGTACTTTTATAATCTGGTTTTGATATGTTTACTAACACCATGTCTCTCCTTTACTTTCCACAGACAAAATGACTCATAAAGTCCATCCCAGTCAGGTAGTATGAGCTATACCATAGTCGTATATTATATATAAAGTTTATATAGTACACATAGTCGATATACTATATAATGCAATATAGCATGCTTAATAGAAACTGGATATTTGCCCTGACTAGAATCTATTCTAAAGTTATAGAGGAGCTTTTGATAACATTCCTTCAAGTGTCCACAATTGAGGCGAACCAAATATTCCCCTCTATCTCTATACTAGCTGGCCAGTACTCCTATGCCAGTTTTGGTACTGGCTCACCTACTGCTCATGCGCGGGAACGCCGCCAGCGCGATGACGTCACTCGCTCTGACGCGGTGACATCATGCGCACGACGGACCATATAAAGGAGAGATTAGCACTATACATCTAGCACATCCCAGAGGCAACATGCTACTTAGAACTAAGGTAAATTCGCCGCCAGCGGCGTTCCATTCGCCACCACTAATATTACCATGTCTCTTTTTATGTATGTGTGTGTATATATAACTGGCTCTCCTTCTTAAGCTACATCTGCTTATAAATCTATAAATCTATATCTCTCTATATACTACTGGACTATGACTCTTGTTGTTTGCCCTTGTGTAGTACCCCATACTACCCTCTGTCATCCAGTCATTACAATACTATGTAAGCATCACATTATAATCTATGTCCCCTACACCCTACAGGCCACACTACCCTTGGAAGCTTCAATTACCTTCTCTGCCTCCGTTGCTATCTCCACACTATAGGATTGTACTAAACATACTGATGTCCCTGCTGCTGCGGCTTTTCTACTGTTGTTGGCCGACCTGCTGCTTTACATGTATATACCTTCACCCTATGATTCAGCTTGAGATGATGCTTATTTATATGGAAATTACCTTGCTCTATACTGCTTTTTTTATCCTCTGTGTTTTTCGTATGCTAGATACTTATCTTAGACATAACTCTGATGCGAATACTTTAATCAACGAATTGACTATGAGTTTATTTATTATGAAAAAATACAGTGATGTATTATATTTACTTTACTCCAGGCCGTGAACAAGGTCCCGTGTTAGGACTGAAACGTTGGCCAGTTTTGCATATATTCCTGGATGCTGATAAAAATGAAATGATAAATGAAAAATGAAATGAAAATAAAAATTTTCAAAACTACAAATACGAGTGCCGTGGTTTACTTTCTGCTTTAATAGAACATATTCTGTAGACATCTATGTGGAATCAGCTCACACTTGAGTTATTTGGTCAGTTTTGGCCCCGTAACTGCCCAAATAAGTGAAGTGTGCAGTGATTCTAAGAGCGACGCCTGTCATCTGCATGTCATACTGACTCACAGTATTATTTCACTACCACAGCAGACTCCCTATGCGTGTTACTGCAAGGCACAGTGTTCTACACCACTATACAGGCTCTCTGCAGCCAGGAAATAGCCGTTTTTAACGCGATTCACCGCAAATAAATTCGGATCTAACCATATTTTTTGAAAAATTCGGCAAACCGGCCGAATCACATTTTTGAGAAATTCACTCATCTCTAGCAACCATCACCAAGTTACAATTTTCTGGCAGCAGGGATGACAAATAATTATGACATAAACAGCGTCACAGAAAAGGATGAGGCCATTTATCTCCTGGTTAAGCATGCACAATTGTACTAATAGCATATTGTGCCAGTGGAGCAGAATGGCAAAGGAGTGTGAAAGGAAAATGTTGGAAAGTTGGGTCTTTCCCTTTTTTCCTCAGACAACTGGGCTGTTAATGAGGCTTAATTAGTTCCCAGCAGAATAGTTCATTTAAATAGGGGCTGGGTTCTTCTAATTTGAAAAAGAGACAGGCAGGCCATTGTAGAGCTGTTGCCGCTGCCTCTGGATGGAGGCTGACGGCTTTCTTGTTGTTTGTCTACCCCCACATCTAATCTGCTCCTGATGAGCCCAAAATGGCGAAACGCATAGAGCTGTTAGTGGGGACAAACTTATGATACATACAGCCAGGTTTAGTCTGTTTGATTCGTGTTCACACCACAGCAGTGGCTTGCAATTTCACCCCTTTGATGAGTGTGGGCAGATGTTTATCAAACAGTGTGCTCACATCCAGGCATCACTAGTGTCATAGCGCTGCCTAGTAAATACCTCCCTTGAATCGTGCTCATGCGGCAGTGGATGACAGCACTTGCACCACACGTCACAGTGGGCATGTGCATTGATTCACAGGTCGCAACTGCTTAGCATGGGCAGATGTTTATCAAGGGGTTAAAACATTTCTAGGGTAAGTAATTTAGTGGCACAGACAATTGAGCATTGGCAGTCATTTCCACTTTCACCACGGTGAATACACCCGCCTTGTATGCACAAGAGTGGTTTAACACCGCTCAGGATCATAGAGCAGTGCTTACTGCCTAGTGTCATACTGTTGCGGGATGTATTCGAGGACCAACACACGGTTGTAGTTGGTTCCACTTACGTGGTTTCCCAAATTGACTTGTCTTAACACCTGAGCGACAGGGCAGGCTGGGTCTTGTGCAATCGCATTAGACCAGCTGGTGCCGTGTTATCTGCCGCCTATATTGGTGTGGATATATGTTTGTCAATTGGGAGGTTTTATATTAGTTAAGAGTTTTCCCTCCAGTTCACATTTTAATCAAGTTTCAATAAAGATGTAGTTTTACTATTTCCTTCACAATGTTCCTTTGGTCAGTGAATTATATAGAGGCAGGCAGAGCCAAGACCTATGGGAGCTGAAGCACTAGATGTACGGTTTGATGTGTGACTTGTTTTTTGGGAACTGGGTGCTAACCCAGATCCGGTTAGTGAGGGACAAAGTAATGCACGATTAGTGGCTAGATGATGGTCTAGAATTTGATTTGTGTATTTTAAAGTGTAGAATGTACACTGTGATGTGACCACCTGTTTGCTGTGGATGAAGAATAATAAACTGGTTGCAGCCAGTTTGCCTCCTAATCTATGGTATTGGAAAGACTTGTCAAGAAGAGCTAGGTTACAACCGAGTTGTCACAGCATGTACTATATCACCAGAAGTATGCATGAGAGTGGTCTAAGGGCTATTTCACACTAACGGTAAAACAGATTCGGCAGGCTGTCCTGGCCGAGAACAGCCTGTCAGATCCATCCTTGCCGCACACAGCCATGTGCTGCCAGCAATCCATCTGGCCTCCTTGACTATAATGGGGTCTGGCGGAGATCCGGCCGAAACCCAGCAAATATGCAAAGGAGCGGCCGAACAAATACCGCTGCACACAGCAGTTTTTGTCCAGCCTCTCCTCGGCATATTTGCTGCGATATGCCCCCAATGTCTGAGGTTAGACAACCCCTTTAATGTTTTTTACTTAATTAATCTAAGTCTTTATTTTTTATAAACGTCAACTGTTCTGGCCATTACCATGTCCTATGGCAGACTATTCCACAGATTCACAGTTCTTATGGTAAAGAAGACTTAGGTCTCTGTGCCGCAAGCCCCTGTGGGAGCCGATGTATAGGATGGGAGTGGTCCTGATTTGTGATGAGCGAGCACCAAAGTGTTCGGGTGTTCGGTCCGAACAGATCGCGATATTCGTGCTCTTGGCCGAGCACCCGGGTATCATGGAAGTCAATGGGAGGCGACCAGGCACCCCCTGCTCGGATGAGGGGAGGGTGCCTGGTTCATAGGAAAAGGTCTGAAAGTGATGGAAACACCTCTGAAATCGATCAGGAACAGCAGGGGGACCATGTCTGGATGCATCTTGGACACCAATGTCACTGCTGGTAACCATGTTGTCCGAGTTGTACGGCACTTTTACAGACTGACAAAAAATGACCAAAACCTCGCCCCCACAAAAAAAAAAATCCTTTTTAGAGAAAAAATTGTTAGGAAACATTCTTTCCTGTAGATTCAATTGTATATACAGTGTAAGTGCTGCCAAAAATTACAAGGAAAAAAAGATACAGCCTCTACATCACAAAAAGGAGGACCTCACTACAATTGTTGAGGTAGTGGGACTCCTACACTCATACAGCCTATGCACTAAGTAAAAGTCCTGCCAAAAATTACAAGGAACAGGCACTCCAATGCACCTTTTATTACACATAAAGGAAGGCATCATACACACCCTTTAAAAATTATTAAAGGATAACTGTCATAATTTATTTTTTTGGAGTATTGGATTGTGGTGATTAATATCAACTTGGTGGCCCTATTTCAACTTTTCACTGTGTATTCAATTACCCCTTAATTCCACATTTTTCTTCCCTGTACTGCCTACTTTTACCTGTGCTTAAAATAGGGTTGCTAGGCATGGTCCGTCTAACTGTTAATAGATCTGCTCAGTGTATAAATAAAAGCAACATGTGGTAGGAGGACCCCTTTGTGCTGCAGGAGAATAACCCTTTAGGGGGGAGGGCTCTGGTTACTGACACTTTTGGGGGGCTATTGTTACTGGCTAGTGAGGGCAGGCGGGATTAGCCTCAGGGTGAGGGCAGTGGCGGCCATCTTAACTGAATAGTGAAATTGCAGTTTTATGCAGACTGGTTGCTAAGGGCTAAATCTTATTAAATATGGGGTAAGTCAGTCTAATAGTAACTGATTCTGAAATATCATGTTATTAGTAACTACATATATGAAAATTTAAATTAGGGTCTAATTTGGATGTATTTCTGGAGCGTAATAATATTTCTGGAGCGTAATAATATTACAGGCTATGGCTACTAGAGAGGGGTCGATGATCCAGGGAGTTATTCTGATTGCCTGATTGGAGTCGGGAAGGAAATTTTTATTCCCCTAAAGTGGGGAAAATTGGCTTCTACCTCACAGGTTTTTTTTTTTGCCTTCCTCTGGATCAATCTGCAGGATAACAGGCCGAACTGGATGGACAAATGTCTTTTTTCGGCCTTATGTACTATGTTACTATGTTACTATGTAAATGTGACAGTTATCCTTTAATAATAGCCTGCTGCTGACCCTCAAAAAACATTAGGAGCAAGGGCCTGCTGGTTACCCTCTAAAACATTACGGGTAAGGGCCTGCTGCTCAGCTGACCCTCTTAAACATTATGGTTGAGGGCTTGCTGGTAAGCTGACCATGGAAAACATTGTAGTGAGGGCCTGAAGGTGATCGAACCCCATAAAACATTGTAGTGAGGGCCTACAGCTGAGCAGACCGTATGAAACATTAGAGGTGAGAGCCTACAGCTGAGCAGACCGCATGAAACATTGGAGGTGAGGGCCTACAGGTGAGCAAACCCCATAAAAATTGTAATGAGGGCCTACAGCTGAGCAAACGGATGAAACATTGGAGGTGAGGGCCTACAGCTGAGCAGACCGTATGAAACATTGGAGGTGAGGGCCTACAGGTGAGCAAACCCCATAAAAATTGTAATGAGGGCCTACAGCTGAGCAAACGGATGAAACATTGGAGGTGAGGGCCTACAGCTGAGCAGACTGTATGAAACATTGGAGGTGAGGGCCTGAAGGTGAGCAAACCCCATAAAACATTGTAGTGAGGGCCTACAGCTGAGCAGACCGTATGAAACATTGGAGGTGAGGGCCTCCAGCTGAGCAGACCGTATGAAACATTTGAGGTGAGGGCCTACAGGTGAGAGAACCCCATAAAACATTGTAGTGAGGGCCTTATGGTGAGCAAACCCCATAAAACACTGTAGTGAGGGCCTACAGCTGAGCAGACCGTATGAAACATTGGAGGTGAGGGCCTAAAGGTGAGAAAACCCCATAAAACATTGTAGTGAGGGCCTATAGCTGAGCAAACGTATGAAACATTAAAGGTGAGGGCCTACAGCTGAGCAGACCGTATGAAACATTGGAGGTGAGGGCCTTATGGTGAGCAAACCCCATAAAACATTGTAGTGAGGGCCTACAGCTGAGCAGACCGTATGAAACATTGGAGGTGAGGGCCTGAAGGTGAGCGAACCCCATAAAACATTGTAGTGAGGGCCTTATGGTGAGCAAACCCCATAAAACATTGTAGTGAGGGCCTACAGCTGAGCAGACCGTATGAAACATTGGATGTGAGGTTCCTGAAGGTGAGTGAACCCCATAAAACATTGTAGTGAGGGCCTACAGCTGAGAAGACCGTATGAAACATTGGAGGTGAGGACCTACAGCTGAGCAGACCATATAAAACATTGGAGGTGAGGGCCTACAGCAGAGCAGACCATATAAAACATTGGAGGTGAGGGCCTGAAGGTGAGCAAACCCCATAAAACATTGTGGTGAGGGCCTACAGCCGAGCAGACCATATGAAACATTGGAAGTGAGGACCTACAGCTGAGCAGACCGTATGAAACATTGGAGGTGAGGGCCTACAGGTGAGCAAACCCCATAAAACATTGTAGTGAGGGCCTACAGCTGAGCAGACCGTATGAAACATTGGAGGGGAGGGCCTGAAGGTGAGCAAACCCCATAAAACTTTGTAGTGAAGGCCTACAGCTAAGCAGACATATGAAACATTGGAGGTGAGGGCCTACAGCTGAGCAGACCGTATGAAACATTGGAGGTGAGGGCCTACAGGTGAGCGAACCCCATAAAACATTGTAGTGAGGGCCTTATGGTGAGAAAACCCCATAAAACATTGTAGTGAGGGCCTACAGCTGAGCAGCAGACTGTATGAAACATTGGAGGTGAGGGCCTGAAGGTAAGCGAACCCCATAAAACATTGTAGTGAAGGCCTACAGCTGAGCAGACATATGAAACATTGGAGGTGAGGGCCTACAGCTGAGCAGACCATATGAAACATTGGAGGTGAAGGCCTACAGCTGAGCAGACCGTATGAAGCATTTGAGGTGAGGGCCTGAAGGTGAGCAAACCCCATAAAACATTGTAGTGAGGGCCTACAGCTGAGCAGACCGTATGAAACATTGGAGGTGAGGGCCTACAGCTGAGCAGACCACATGAAACATTGGAGATGAGGGCCTACAGGTGAGCGAAACCCATAAAACATTGTAGTGAGGGCCTACAGCTGAGCAGACCGTATGAAACATTGGAGGTGAGGGCCTACAGCTGAGCAGACCGTATGAAACATTGGACGTGAGGGCCTACAACTGAGCATACCATATGAAACATTGGAGGTGAGGGCCTACAGCTGAGCAGACCATATGAAACATTGGAGGTGAGGGCCTACAGCTGAGCAGACCGTATGAAACATTGGAGGTGAGGGCCTGAAGGTGAGAAAACCCCATAAAACATTGTAGTGAGGGCCTACAGCTGAGCAGACGTATGAAACATTGGAGGCGAGGGCCTACAGCTGAGCAGACCGTATGAAATATTGGAGGTGAGGGCCTGAAGGTGAGCAAACCCCATAAAACATTGTAGTGAGGGCCTACAGCTGAGCAGACCGTATGAAACATTGGATGTGAGGGCCTACAGCTGAGCAGACCGTATGAAACATTGGAGATGAGGGTCTACAGGTGAGCGAACACCATAAAACATTGTAGTGAGGGCCTTATGGTGAGCAAACCCCATAAAACATTGTAGTGAGGGCCTACAGGTGAGCAGACCGTATGAAACATTGGAGGTGAGGGCCTACAGCTGAGCAGACCGTATAAAACATTGGAGGTGAGGGCCTACAGGTGAGCAGACCGTATGAAACATTGAAGTGAGGGCCTACAGGTGAGCAGACCGTATGAAACATTGGAGTGAGGGCCTACAGGTGAGCAGACCGTATGAAACATTGTACTGAGGGCATATATACTGTATGGAACAGGAGGAGGAGGATGAGTAAACAAGATTCAAACATATACCCTTTTTTGGAGGTGAAAAGGGTGCATCTGAATCTTGTGGATTGAGTACATTGTAAAGCATACATTTAAATTGCGTGTTTGTTCCTCATTAGCTCAGCGTTCCTCTGGTGGAGTGGAGAAGTCAGGAGCAATCCAGGCCTTGTTCATTTTTATCTGAGTCAACCTCTCAGCATTGCCAGTGGACAAGCGGATACGCTTATCTGTTATGATGCCACCAGCAGCACTAAATACACGCTCAGACAAAATGCTGGAGGCAGGGCAGGCCAACACCTCCAAGGCGTAGAACGCAAGTTCGTGCCACGTGTCCAGCTTGGACACCCAGTAGTTGTAAGGCACAGAGGGATTATTTAGGACGCTGACATGGTCTGCTATGTATTCCTTCACCATTTTCCAAAACTTTCCCTCCTTGTATCACTAGGCCGCGTTTCAGGGTGAGGTTGCTAGCGGGGTGTCATGAAAGTGTCCCATGCCTTGGAGAGTGTTGCCCTGCTTTTGTTGGAACTGCTGTGTGTTCCCATTGTCTCCCTTCCCCGGTTGCCTAAGTAAGTACGGACTCTGCCGCCAGCATTGTCAGATGGAAAATTCCGGAGCAATCTCTCAACAAGTACCTTCTGGTCCTTAATTGTGAGCAGTGATCGTTTGAGTAGATACAGCAGCGGGATGGTTACGCTGATAATAGCGTTATCGCCACTAACCATCTGTGTGGATTCATCAAAGTTTTTTACAACCTCACACAGGTCTGACATCAATGCCCACTCCTCGCTTGTGAATAGTGGCAGTTGACTTGAAAGGCGACGACCATGTTGCAGCTGGTATTCCACAACTGCCCTCTGCTGCTCACAAAGCCTGGCCAACATATAGAACATAGAGTTCCAGCGCGTGCTCACGTGGTACAACAGTCAGGGAGCTGGAAGCCGCAAGCGCTGCTGCAGCGTTGACAGGCCGGCTGAAGTTGTGGGCGACTTGCAGAAATGGGCACACACTCGGAGCGCCTTCACTAGTGGCACTGGCAAATTGGGGTATGTTTTGATAAACTGCTGAACCACTAAGTTTAAGACGTGGGCTAGGCATGGGATGTGTGTCAGGTTGCCGAGCTGCAAAGCCACCACCAAGTTACGCCCATTGTCAGACACAACCATGCCTGGCTGTAGGTTGAGTGGAGAGAGCCACAGCTCGGTCTGGTCCCTTATACCCTGCCAAAGCTCTGCGGCGGTGTGCTGTTTGTCCCCTAAGCAGATCAGCTTCAGCACGGCCTGTTGGCGCTTACCCACAGCAGTGTTACACTGCTTCCAGCTAGCGACTGATGGCTGATGGCTGCTGGAGGTTGAAGTGGAGGAGGATGAGGCAGAAGAGGAGGAGAAGTGGGGGTTGGAGCCAGTAACATAGCTGCTTGCGGAGACCCTGAAGGACGTAGGGCCCGCAATCCTGGGCGTGGGTAGCACCTGTGCCATCCCAGGGTACGACTCACTCCCGGCCTCCACCACATTCACCCAGTCTGCGGTCAGGGAAATGTAGCGTCCCTGGCCACCAGCACTTGTCCATGTGTTCGTGGTTAAGTGGACCTTTACAGTAACTGCGTTGGTCAGGACACGGGTGATGTTCTGAAACACATGCTGGTGTAAGGCGGGCACAGCACACCGTGAAAAATAGTGGCGGCTGGGGACTGCGTACCGAGGGATCGCGGCCGACATCAGGCTGCGGAAGGCCTCAGTGTCCACAAGCCTATATGGCAACATTTCAAGGGCCAGTAATTTTGAAAGTTGTCAATTAAGTGCTATGGCCTGTGGGTGGGTATTTGCGCTTGCGTTCAAATGACTGTGATATGGACATTTGGACGCTGCACTGGGACAGGGAAGTGGATGTTGTTGCTGCTGGTTCATTTGAAGGTTCAGGTGCAGGGCGAGAGGCATCTGGGCCTGCGTCTTGGACAGGGGATTGGACAGCACGTAACACAGGGCAAGAGGAGGCTGTGGTGTGACCCGCAGACCCAGATTGTGGACCCAGGCTTTCAGCCCACTTAGTAGGGTGCTTGGATGCCATGTGGTGGATTATTCTGGTGGTGGGAAGGTTGCTAGTGTTCATGCCTCGGCTCATTTTGGTACCACACAGGTTGCAAACTACCACTCTATTGTCCTCTGGACTTTCCTCAAAAAAGCGCCATACTGCGGAACACCTACTCCTTGCTAAGGTTGATTTACGCATGGGGGTGATCGGTGTAACGGTTTCGGGGCTGTTTGGTGTGGGCCGACTTCTCCCTTTTGCAACCCCACTGCCTCTTCCAGCCTGTTGCGGTGCTGCGGATCCCTCCCCCTCTGTACTGCTGTCCTCGCTCGGCTTTTCACCTTCCCATGTTGGGTCAATGACCTCATCGTCCCACACCTCCTCTTCCACTTCCTCACTCTGATCATCCTTCTGTCTTGACCTAACCACAACCTCAGTGATTGACAACTGTGTCTCATCGTCATCCACCTTGTGAACTAATAATTGACGTTCACCACCGTTATCTTCTTGAGACTGTGAAGGCTCAAGAGGTTGGGAATCAGGGCACAATATCTCAGGTCCCTCATCAAGCATGCTGGCCGCGAGGGCCAAATCTAATAGTGGAGCTGAAAAGAGCTCCTGGGAATATCCGAGTGTGGAGTGTGGGATCACTCGTTTGGTAGGCCGCTCCATGGTGGGAGGAAGGATGATCTGAGCGAGGAGTTGGCTGACCAGACTCTTGGCTACAGAGACTGGACTTGGTGGAAGAGAGGGTGGTGCTTAGCCGACTGGAAGCATTATCCTCAGCAAGCCAACCAACCAACTGTTCGCACTGGTCTGACTTGGACAGTGTTGTCGTGCGCCGCCTATTAAGTTGGACATGAAGTTGGGTACGGTTTTATGATTATTATTTTTGGTGCACTGGCAGCAGGCACAGTTTCATTGTGTCCAGTGCGACGACCTCTGCCTGAACCATCAGCATAACGCCCACTTTCCTGTCCCTTAGTGCTGGCCTTCTTCAAATTTATGGATTTTTTACTGGTTGTAACGCTGTTTTTTTTACAGTCCACAAAAGACAGTTTTCAGATACAGGGCAGTATATGGCACAGAACAGCACAGATTTTGACAGTATTTTAGCCACAGATTATTGTAATCTGCGGTACAGACACTGTTTTATGATGTTGTTTATATTTATGACTATATTATTCCCAATATATAGGCCTGAAGCCCACCGACGGTACAGAAATGCAATGCACTGCGATTAACGTTTTAAACCGCAGACAAGAAAACTGGGTGCTGATTTAGTGAAATGTGTATATATACTGATTTTCAATTTCTCCAAATATATGGGCCTGAAGCACTCAGACCTTATAGAAATGCAATGCGCTGCGATAAACGGGTTCTGCCGCAGACAAGAAAACTGTGTGCAGATTAAGTGAAATTTGTATATATATTGATTTTAACTTTTTCCCAATATATGGGATTGAAGCACTCAGACGGTATAGAAATGCAATGCGCTGCGATAAACGGTTTCTAGCGAAGACAAGAAAACTGTGTGCAGATTCAGTGAAATTTGTATATATATAGATTTTCACTTTTTCCCAATATATGGGATTGAAGCACTCAGACGGTATAGAAATGCAATGCGCTGCGATAAACGGTTTCTAGCGAAGACAAGAAAACTGTGTGCAGATTCAGTGAAATTTGTATATATATTGATTTTCACTTTTTCCCAATATATGGGATTGAAGCACTCAGACGGTATAGAAATGCAATGCGCTGCGATAAACGGTTTCTAGCGCAGACAAGAAAACTGGGTGCAAATTCTGTGAAATTTGTATATATATTGATTTTCACTTTTTCCTAATATATGGGATTGAAGCACTTAGACGGTATAGAAATGCAATGCGCTGCGATAAACTGTTTCTAGCGCAGACAAGAAAACTGTGTGCCGATTAAGTGAAATTTGTATATATATTGATTTTCACTTTTTCCAAATATATGGGATTGAAGCACTCAGACGGTATAGAAATGGAATGCGCTGCGATAAACGGTTTCTAGTGAAGACAAGAAAACTGTGTGCAGATTCAGTGAAATTTGGATATACACTTGCTCCTGCCTATTGCTTTTATGAAGTACCAAGAATAAAGGATTTGAATACAGCAGTGGTGAGTGCCACCACTTGTTTTTGCCTTTCTTCTTCATTTTCATAGTCCTTAAAAGGACTTTTCGATCTTTGAAACGTCTTAAGAAAGAGTAATTTGCTATCACAATCTCCCTACACTGTCTGTCCCTTCCTAATAGCAGCTTTCCCTGTCTCGCAATGAGCCGAACCCGCTTGACCGGGTGCTATATATCACCCGATGATGTGTTCCGGCAAGCCAATCACTGTAATGCCAGTAGAAAACATGGCTAATGGCATTATAGTGATGGCAATACTTACCAGCATGTTTATTGGCTGCTTAGAAGGCGCCAAACGTGCGGGGAGGAGACTCAACCATGGGGCTCGAGCACATGTGGTACCTGGCCGAGCGCTCGTATCTGCCGAGCATAGCGATGCTCGAGCCGAACCGGTCCTCGGCCGAGCATGCTCGTTCATCACTAGTCCTGATGTAGTGTAGCTGTGTCTTGGTGTCCTACCTCAGGCATAGCTCCCTGGGGTCTGTTGCAGTGAAACTAATAGTAGTGAAGAATGAAGCCAGAGTTGAACATAACAAATTCATTTTTACTAAGAGCAACTTGAAATATTTACAGTAGAAGTTTTAGTGCAACTTTATAGGGGCACCAGCTGAGGACACATGGTGGCTGGTTGTGTGGCAATTGATTGGCACTTGTGGATATAGGTGTCCACTGTAATACTGACGTGATGTTTGTCTAGCCTAGTGTTTGTTTAGTGATGAGGGTGTCTTTGGCCCGTTTTCCCTCACCTAGCAGCAGTGTCTGTAAAGCTGTTATTTTGCTGATCACTCTGCTGTCTCCCACAACTGATGGTTGTGTTCTGAATTCTTATGGTCTCTCTGGATTGTGGGTTTCACAGGAGAACTGGGCCTGGTTCCTCAATACCCCTCTGGAGTGTTAGTCTCACAGGGGAATGGGAAACAGTAGGAGCGATGCCATGTGCTACCTCACTGCTTGCTGTTTCAACTGGATCTCCTCCTCCTGGCTGGAAGCAGAACTAGCCCACTCCTACTAAGAGGGGAGGAATGAAATAGTAAGTTCCATTCCTGTTACCACACATTGCCAACCATTCCTCCTCTTGCTGGAATAAAGGCATAAGCATGAAAATACATAACAATAAAAATAGATAACATTTACAGATACCCCAAGGTCCAGGGCACTGCAGCTGCCCCATGAGTGCCTCATTTAATACATGAGAACATCCAACTTGCCTTAGAAGCAGCTGATTGACATTGTATGCTATACATCCCCTAGGACATATGATGCACAGAGATTATTACTACCCAGATGCATACCTTTACATTTATCCGCATTGAACTTCATTTGCCCAAACACTCGTGAAGCGTTCAAGTCAGCTTTTAGTCATGGATATCTTCCATAGACTACTTGGTAATACATAGCTTGGAATCATCAGCAAAAATAGAAACAGTGCTTTTAACCCCATCCTCTATATCATTAATACAAAGGTTAAATAATAGAGAATTCAGTACTGAACCTTGGGGTACACCACTTATAACCAGGGTCCATTCAGAATAGGAATCAATGACCACAACCCTCTGGAGACGGCCCTTCAGCCAGTTTTCAATGCAGTTGAAAACTATGCTTTCTAAGCCTATAGACCTTATTGTACCTATTAAACACCTGTTAGGGACAACATCAATTGTATTTTTCACAGTAGCTGTAAGCCACATAGGGTTTCATTTTAGCCGTTTATACTTGCTACCTATAAGAATAAATTTTGCAGTATAATGACCAAAAAGAGATTGAAAGATCTCCCATTTATCCTCTGTATTAGGCCATACGAGTATGTTATAGATCATACGAGTGTATTACTGTAGTGCAGCGGCGGCATGAAGCGCACAACGTTATAGCAACCAATGACGCCGTGCGCTCCTGCTCTCAGCAGGATGCCAGGCCGTGTGCATGAGGCCTTATTCTGTGACAAAAGCTACTCGCAGTCCATGCCCTGAAGTGCCGACCCAACTCAGTTTTAAAATTCTGTGTTTTTGCCCTTCCAGCCAGTTTTTTTTTTTTACAGGTCAGAGGGAATATAATTATATTGTGGTCACTGTCACCTTGTGTTTCATGAATAGTAACATTTTTGTTAGAAATTACCAGAACAGCATTACCCCTAGCATAATCTTCTACAAAGTGGTCCGGGTCCTGTAGCAGGTTGCTCCCCTTTGCAGTTCAGGCAGAACCATGACCCCAGTCAAGATCTGGGAACTTAAAATCTCTCATTATGATCACTTTACCGGCCTGTGCAGCCTGCACTATTTGGTTCTACATCTGAACTTCTATCTCCTCAGTGATGTTAGGGAATCTATAGATTGCACCAAGTAGCATTGCATCTTCATCTGCTCCTTTCACGCATGCTTTCATATCACTGCTAACCCACCAGCACACTCTACATCTTTTCTATTACCCTGTCTTTCATAAAGATTATAAAACCCTGAAGATTAACCACCTCAGCCCCCATGGCTTAAACACCCTGAAAGACCAGGCCACTTTTTACACTTCTGACCTACACTACTTTCACTGTTTATTGCTCGGTCATGCAACTTACCACCCAAATGAATTTTACCTCCTTTTCTTCTCACTAATAGAGCTTTCATTTGGTGGTATTTCATTGCTGCTGACATTTTTACTTTTTTTGTTATTAATCGAAATTTAACGATTTTTTTGCAAAAAAATGTCATTTTTCACTTTCAGTTGTAAAATTTTGCAAAAAAAAACGAGATCCATATATAAATTTTGCTCTAAATTTATTGTTCTACATGTCTTTGATAAAAAAAAAATGTTTGGGTAAAAAAAAAATGGTTTGGGTAAAAGTTATAGCGTTTACAAACTATGGTACAAAAATGTGAATTTCCGCTTTTTGAAGCAGCTCTGACTTTCTGAGCACCTGTCATGTTTCCTGAGGTCCTACAATGCCCAGACAGTACAAACACCCCACAAATGACCCCATTTCGGAAAGTAGACACCCTAAGGTATTCGCTGATGGGCATAGTGAGTTCATAGAACTTTTTATTTTTTGTCACAAGTTAGTGGAAAATTATGATTTTTTTTTTTTTTTTCTTACAAAGTCTCATATTCCACTAACTTGTGACAAAAAATAAAAACTTCCATGAACTCACTATGCCCATCAGCGAATACCTTGGGATGTCTTCTTTCCAAAATGGGGTCACTTGTGGGGTAGTTATACTGCCCTGGCATTCTAGGGGCCCAAATGTGTGGTAAGGAGTTTGAAATCAAATTCTGTAAAAAATGGCCGGTGAAATCCGAAAGGTGCTCTTTGGAATATGGGCCCCTTTGCCCACCTAGGCTGCAAAAAAGTGTCACACATGTGGTATCTCCGTATTCAGGAGAAGTTGGGGAATGTGTTTTGGGGTGTCATTTTACATATACCCATGCTGGGTGAGAGAAATATCTTGGTCAAATGCCAACTTTGTATAAAAAAAAATGGGAAAAGTTGTCTTTTGCCAAGATATTTCTCTCACCCAGCATGGGTATATGTAAAATGACACCCCAAAACACATTCCCCAACTTCTCCTGAATACGGAGATACCACATGTGTGACACTTTTTTGCAGCCTAGGTGGGCAAAGGGGCCCATATTCCAAAGAGCACCTTTCGGATTTCACTGGTCATTTTTTACAGAATTTGATTTCAAACTCCTTACCACATATTTGGGCCCCTAGAATGCCAGGGCAGTATAACTACCCCACAAGTGACCCCATTTTGGAAAGAAGACACCCCAAGGTATTCGCTGATGGGCATAGTGAGTTCATGGAAGTTTTTATTTTTTGTCACAAGTTAGTGGAATATGAGACTTTGTAAGAAAAAAATAAATAAAAAAAAAATCATCATTTTCCACTAACTTGTGACAAAAAATAAAAAATTCTAGGAACTCGCCATGCCCCTCACGGAATACCTTGGGGTGTCTTCTTTCCAAAATGGGGTCACTTGTGGGGTAGTTATACTGCCCTGGCATTCTAGGGGCCCAAATGTGTGGTAAGGAGTTTGAAATCAAATTCTGTAAAAAATGGCCGGTGAAATCCGAAAGGTGCTCTTTGGAATGTGGGCCCCTTTGCCCACCTAGGCTGCAAAAAAGTGTCACACATGTGGTATCTCCATATTCAGGAGAAGTTGGGGAATGTGTTTTGGGGTGTCATTTTACATATACCCATGCTGGGTGAGATAAATATCTTGGTCAAATGCCAACTTTGTATAAAAAAATGGGAAAAGTTGTCTTTTGCCAAGATATTTCTCTCACCCAGCATGGGTATATGTAAAATGACACCCCAAAACACATTCCCCAACTTCCCCTGAATACGGAGATACCACATGTGTGACACTTTTTTGCAGCCTAGGTGGGCAAAGGGGCCCATATTCCAAAGAGCACCTTTCGGATTTCACCAGTCATTTTTTACACATTTTGATTTCAAACTTCTTACCACACATTTGGGCCCCTAGAATGCCAGGGCAGTATAACTACCCCACAAGTGACCCCATTTTGGAAAGAAGACACCCCAAGGTATTTCGTGATGGGCATAGTGAGTTCATGGAAGTTTTTATTTTTTGTCACAAGTTAGTGGAATATGAGACTTTGTAAGGGAAAAAAATAAAAATAAAAAAATCATAATTTTCCGCTAACTTGTGACAAAAAATATAAAATTCTAGGAACTCGCCATGCCCCTCACGGAAAACCTTGGGGTGTCTTCTTTCCAAAATGGGGTCACTTGTGGGGTAGTTATACTGCCCTGGCATTTTCCAGGGGCCCTAATGTGTGGTAAGTAGGTAAATGACCTGTGAAATCCTAAAGGTGCTCTTTGGAATGTGGGCCCCTTTGCCCACCTAGGCTGCAAAAAAGTGTCACACATGTGGTATCGCCGTATTCAGGAGAAGTTGGGCAATGTGTTTTGGGGTGTCTTTTTACATATACTCATGCTGGGTGAGAGAAATATCTCGGCAAAAGACAACTTTTCCCATTTTTTTTATACAAAGTTGGCATTTGACCAAGATATTTCTCTCACCCAGCATGGGTATATGTAAAATGACACCCCAAAACACATTGCCCAACTTCTCCTGAGTACGGCGATACCAGATGTGTGATACTTTTTTGCATCCTAGATGTGCAAAGGGGCCCACATTCATTTTATGAGGGCATTTTTAGATATTTGGATCCCAGACTTCTTCTCACGCTTTAGGACCCCTAGAATGCCAGGGCAGTATAAATACCCCACATGTGACCCCATTTTGGAAAGAAGACACCCCAAGGTATTCAATGAGGGGCATGGCGAATTCATAGAAATTTTTTTTTTTTGGCACAAGTTAGCAGAAATTGATTATTTTTTTTCTTTTTCTCACAAAGTCTCCCTTTCCGCTAACTTGGGACAAAAATTTCAATCTTTCATGGACTCAATATGCCCCTCACGGAATACCTTGGGGTGTCTTCTTTCCGAAATGGGGTCACATGTGGGGTATTTATACTGCCCTGGCATTCTAGGGGCCCTAAAGCGTGAGAAGAAGTCTGGAATATAAATGTCTAAAAAATTTTACGCATTTGGATTCCGTGAGGGGTATGGTGAGTTCATGTGAGATTTTATTTTTTGACACAAGTTAGTGGAATATGAGACTTTGTAAGAAAAAAAAAAAAAAATTCCGCTAACTTGGGCCAAAAAAATGTCTGAATGGAGCCTGACAGGGGGGTGATCAATGACAGGGGGGTAATCAATGACAGGGGGGTGATCAGGGAGTCTATATGGGGTGATCACCACAGTCATTGATCACGCCCCTGTAAGGCTCCATTCAGACGTCCGTATGCGTTTTGCGGATCCGATCCATCTATCAGTGGATCCGTAAAAATCATGCGGACATCTGAATGGAGCTTTACAGGGGGGTGATCAATGACAGGGGGGTAATCAATGACAGGGGGGTGATCAGGGAGTCTATATGGGGTGATCACCACAGTCATTGATCACGCCCCTGTAAGGCTCCATTCAGACGTCCGTATGCGTTTTGCGGATCCGATCCATCTATCAGTGGATCCGTAAAAATCATGCGGACATCTGAATGGAGCTTTACAGGGGGGTGATCAATGACAGGGGGGTAATCAATGACAGGGGGGGTGATGAGGGAGTCTATAAGGGGTGATCACAACAGTCATTGATCACGCCCCTGTAAGGCTCCATTCAGACGTCCGTATGCGTTTTGCGGATCTGATCCATCTATCAGTGGATCCGTAAAAATCATGCGGACATCTGAATGGAGCTTTACAGGGGGTTATCAATGACAGGGGGGTAATCAATGACAGGGGGGTGATCAGGGAGTCTATATGGGGTGATCACCACAGTCATTGATCACGCCCCTGTAAGGCTCCATTCAGACGTCCGTATGTGTTTTGAGGATCCGATCCATCTATCAGTGGATCCGTAAAAATCATGCGGACATCTGAATGGAGCTTTACAGGGGGGTGATCAATGACAGGGGGGTAATCAATGACAGGGGGTGATCAGGGAGTCTATATGGGGTGATCACCACAGTCATTGATCACGCCCCTGTAAGGCTCCATTCAGACGTCCGTATGCGTTTTGCGGATCCGATCCATCTATCAGTGGATCCGTAAAAATCATGCGGACATCTGAATGGAGCTTTACAGGGGGGTGATCAATGACAGGGGGGTAATCAATGACAGGGGGGTGATCAGGGAGTCTATATGGGGTGATCAGGGGTGATCAAGGGTGAATAAGGGGTTAATAAGTGACAGGGGGGGGTGTAGTGTAGTGGTGCTTGGTGCAACATATTACTGAGCTACCTGTGTCCTCTGATGGTCGATCCAAACAAAGGGGACCACCAGAGGACCAGGTAGCAGGTATATTAGACGCTGTTATCAAAACAGCGTCTAATATACCTGTTAGGGGTTAAAAAAATCACATCTCCAGCCTGCCAGCGAACGATCGCCGCTGGCAGGCTGGAGATCCACTCGCTTACCTTCCGATCCTGTGAACGCGCGCGCCTGTGTGCGCGCGTTCACAGGAAATCTCGCGTCTCGCGAGAGGACGCGCCGGCGCGTCCACCCAGAAGAGCAGGGCCGCCGCAAAGACTGCGTACGGCGGTCCTGAGGAGGTTAACAAACCAGTCGTGTGAAGAGTTCAGCCACATATCTACATGTATGTGTTTCTCCAGTGCAATCTAGCTTTTGGCATTTGTGAACATGCATTTTAGGTTAATGTTAGCCAAATCCGGGCACCAAGGAGACAGGAAACCATTCCGTTGATGTGGTTTCGGCGACAAGTTATTGTATCAATCTTCCTGATTATAGAAACCCATATAACTACTAACTTTCTAGGCCTACCTGCAATACCGTACCCCTGTCTACTTGCTGCGCTGTCCTTCCGGCTGTTAGGGAGAGGGAGATCAGTATCTGCTAGGGCTGCTATTTCTGAGATTGAAACTCTTACATTATCACCCAATTTTGCTTGGCAGGACAGTTATGGGAGTGGCCTTTCTTTTCTTGGACCCCATTCAACTTCTTCTGACTACATTAACCCAGCTACTTTCCTGCTCCTCCTGACCCTTGTCTCCAACCTCCATTTCTATCCCACTGACTGCTTGCTCAGTGAGCAGAATGTTCTTCTTTAGATTGTCAATTGCCCTCATTGTTGTATTTTGCTCTTTCAGATTTTTAATGCAAGCTTACACATAGGCAACATGCTCACATCTGTCACAACGCTATTCACCTCCTGCTCCAGTTGTGTATGCATGTGGCAAAGTGTGCACTAAAGAAAACCTCCAATCCTGCTAGCCATTATCCCAGTTACAACAACAGTAATTAGAGAATAAAGTACTCACAGGGCCTTTAACTATTGCTTTTAACTCCTGTTTTAACAGTGTTTTTTTTTTTTTTTTTTACGCAACAAGCTTTCAAACATTTAGGAAGCAGCAAACAGCACAGAGCAGACACTGTGCAGCAGCCATCTCAATGTAGCAAGCTTTCCAAGTCCTGCCATTTAATTTAGGCTACTTTCACACTAGCGTCGTTTAAATCCGGCGTTCAATTCCGACACCGGAACTGCCCGCCGGATCGGGAAAAACGTGTGAAAACGGATTACATTTGAATCCTGATCAGGATTTTGATCACAATGAAAAAATGCATTGGAAAAAACGGAACCGCCATTTATGGACTTTGACTTTTTTTTCACATTTTTCGGGTTTAACATGCAAAAGCCGGATCCGGCTTGACTGAACACACGGCGTTAATGCAAGTCAATGGGAAAAAGACCAGATCCGGCGTTCAGTCAAAGTGTTCAGGATTTTTGGCCGGCGGTAAAAATACAACATGCTACGGTTTTCTGAAAAGCCTGATCAGTCAAAAAGACTGAACTGAAGGCATCCTGATGCATCCTGAACGGATTGCTCTCCATTCAGAATGCATTAGGATAAAACTGATTAGTTCTTTTCCGGATTTGAGCCCCTATGACGGAACTCAGCGCCGGAAAAGAAAAACGCTAGTGTGAAAGTACCCTTATAGCAACTGAGACAATTTTCCCCTCCCCTTAATTAGGTGCACAGCAAAGGAAAAGAAAAAAGAAGAATGTACTTTTAAAATGCGTCCATAGTTCTGCACAAAATAAAAGAACCCTACTATATCTTATAACAATCCTTTAAACCAGTCCACAGACTCACACTCAGCAACAAGAATGCCATTTTTTTTAACTCCACAAGCATTCAAACATTTGGCAAGGAGCAAACACTTAGCACATAGCAGACACTGTACAGCAGCCGTCTGAATGCAGCAAGCTCAAGGTGGCTTATTTATTGTCACATACTCCACCTCCATGTTATTGACTCCACCATTCACCAGCCATTATATTTGCCCTTCTGCCTTGCACCCAGACCAACAACTAACATCAAGGTCACCTCAACTATAACCAGGCAGAAGCCCCAACACCAGGGTGTGCCCTGGTGGAAGAAAGGGTGAGCTCTCCAGTTGCTGCACAGCACCAGGGAGCGCCAGAGAGAGAGATTGCCACTGTAAACTGTGTGTACTACTACTACCCTCAGGGCCACAACTACCACTCCCATCCTCCTAGCCTCCACTCCAGGCCACTGCATACTGACCTCCTCTGCAGTGGCATAAGATTATGAACAGAGAATTCCAAGCTTGAAAATGGTCACATACAGACAAGCACCTGTGATTACAACTTGATTCCGCCCAGTTTACAATGTTTAGAGCTATCAGGAGAAAAGTGTGCCTGCTGAAAACTGTCAAGATTTGACCACTGCAGCCAATCATTGACCTCAGAGGGGCATCAGCAATGACAGGGATTGGCATTGTAGCAGTCCCGTGTTGTTGATGTGACATCAACATTGCAGCTGGGAAACAAAGCCCTGCTGGGAGCTCTGGAGTGGTTGCGCAGGATCTGTCAGGTACATAAGCCACTGTTTTTGCCTGAGCTGTCTGGTTTCCTTTTGAAACTGGACTACTCCAGGCATAGGATTCAGCCACTTCTCTCCAGTTCTCCAGATCAGCTTGTTAAAATTACAACTGGATCGGAGAACCGTGTTACAGACTGAGTCCTGGCGGTGGCAGGGCAGCTGGAGATGTTGGCTTCCATTGCTTCGCGCACCGCTGATAGTTTAGCTCTTTAGTTAGGTGGTATGTGTGTGAAGTGTATATATGGTGTATTTATGTATGTGTACCATGTATATGGTGTATTCATGTTTATGTGTGTTGCATATATATGGTGTATGTACACTGCGTGCAGAATTATTAGGCAAATGAGTATTTTGACCATATCATCCTCTTTATGCATGTTGTCTTACTCCAAGCTGTATAGGCTCGAAAGCCTACTACCAATTAAGCATATTAGGTGATGTACATCTCTGTAATGAGAAGGGGTGTGGTCTAATGACATCAACACCCTATATTAGGTGTGCATAATTATTAGGCAACTTCCTTTCCTTTGGCAAAATGGGTCAAAAGAAGGACTTGACAGGCTCAGAAAAGTCAAAAATAGTGAGATATCTTGCAGAGGGATGCAGCACTCTTAAAATTGCAAAGCTTCTGAAGCGTGATCATCGAACAATCAAGCGTTTCATTCAAAATAGTCAACAGGGTCGCAAGAAGCGTGTGGAAAAACCAAGGCGCAAAATAACTGCCCATGAACTGAGAAAAGTCAAGTGTGCAGCTGCCAAGATGCCACTTGCCACCAGTTTGGCCATATTTCAGAGCTGCAACATCACTGGAGTGCCCAAAAGCACAAGGTGTGCAATACTCAGAAACATGGCCAAGGTAAGAAAGGCTGAAAGACGACCACCACTGAACAAGACACACAAGCTGAAACGTCAAGACTGGGCCAAGAAATATCTCAAGACTGATTTTTCTAAGGTTTTATGGACTGATGAAATGAGAGTGAGTCTTGATGGGCCAGATGGATGGGCCCGTGGCTGGATTGGTAAAGGGCAGAGAGCTCCAGTCCGACTCAGACGCCAGCAAGGTGGAGGTGGAGTACTGGTTTGGGCTGGTATCATCAAAGATGAGCTTGTGGGGCCTTTTCGGGTTGAGGATGGAGTCAAGCTCAACTCCCAGTCCTACTGCCAGTTTCTGGAAGACACCTTCTTCAAGCAGTGGTACAGGAAGAAGTCTGCATCCTTCAAGAAAAACATGATTTTCATGCAGGACAATGCTCCATCACACGCGTCCAAGTACTCCACAGCGTGGCTGGCAAGAAAGGGTATAAAAGAAGAAAATCTAATGACATGGCCTCCTTGTTCACCTGATCTGAACCCCATTGAGAACCTGTGGTCCATCATCAAATGTGAGATTTACAAGGAGGGAAAACAGTACACCTCTCTGAACAGTGTCTGGGAGGCTGTGGTTGCTGCTGCACGCAATGTTGATGGTGAACAGATCAAAACACTGACAGAATCCATGGATGGCAGGCTTTTGAGTGTCCTTGCAAAGAAAGGTGGCTATATTGGTCACTGATTTGTTTTTGTTTTGTTTTTGAATGTCAGAAATGTATATTTGTGAATGTTGAGATGTTATATTGGTTTCACTGGTAAAAATAAATAATTGAAATGGGTATATATTTGTTTTTTGTTAAGTTGCCTAATAATTATGCACAGTAATAGTCACCTGCACACACAGATATTCCCCTAAAATAGCTAAAACTAAAAACAAACTAAAAACTACTTCCAAAAATATTCAGCTTTGATATTAATTAGTTTTTTGGGTTCATTGAGAACATGGTTGTTGTTCAATAATAAAATTAATCCTCAAAAATACAACTTGCCTAATAATTCTGCACTCCCTGTATATGTAAACATGTGTTGTGACACTGCATGTCCGCCGTTGAGTAGGAAACCTGTTGTTAAAAATTTGAATCCCACCCCTGGACTACGCCTAAAGACAACCTGATCATCTATAGATTGTTAGGCTGGAATCAAACATGCAGTAGTGTATCCAACAGGAAGGAGAAGTTTAAGTCCATCCTTTATATATATTTTTCTTTTGAATCCACATTGGCTTTAGCTCCAAAGCGCCTCAAAAACTTCATGTGTGATTCCAGCCTTTCTGTGCCTATTTACATCACTAAGAACAATGTTGCTGGCTTTTTCAATTATGAAGACAAGATAATATTTCACATTAATATGCTAAAACACACATACAATCATCTGCTCCATAACCACAAATGTGATGTCTTGATGAAAACACATAAGTTGCTTTGTAATGATGGTGACACATGGTGTAAATGTGCATTGGATTAGTTATACTATTATTACGCTCTCCAGTGTTTCTACTGCTTTATACGATTATGGCCATAACTATATATTTATGTATTTACAGGGACTTTAGTTTTTATTAGGTCATTCAGAGGTATGTTTATGAACTGTAGTTCTGGAGAAGGTGGCCATTAGGGTGAATCAGTTATTGAATTAGGCAATAAATATAAAATATATGATGAGCTGCTAAAACTAATGTTTAGTCATTGCTAGATTGCAGATGGAAATTATACAACACCCAAACTCAGCTGTGTGACATCCATTTACAAAAACTACATAACAAAGATATTGCACACGACCATATTTGTTTTGCAGTCCACAATCTGCGTATTTGCAAAACACAGATACCGTCCATGAGCCATCTGTGTTTTTTTTGCGGACCTATTGACTTGCGGACCGGAATAGAATATGTTCTATAATTTGCGGAATGGTCACATGTGCCCCCTTCACAGTAGTAATGCCCACATGTGCATCCTTCACAGTAATAATGCCCACATGTGCCCCCTTTACAGTAGTAATGCTCACATGTGCCCCTTTACAGTAGTAATGCTCACATGTGCACCCTTCACAGTAATAATGCTCACATGTGCCCCATTTACAGTAGTAATGCTCACATGTGCCCCCTTTACAGTAGTAATGCTCACATGTGCCCCCTTCACAGTAGTAATGCTCACATGTGCCCCCTTCATGGTAAAAATGCCCAGATGTGCCCCCTTCTCAGTAGTAATGGTCACATGTGCCCCCTTTACAGTAGTAATGCTCACATGTGCCCCCTTCACAGTAGTAATGCTCACATGTGTCCCCTTCTTAGTAGTAATGCTCATATGTGCCCCCTTCACAGTAGTAATGCTCACATGTGTCCCCTTCTTAGTAGTAATGCTCATATGTGCCCACTTCATGGTAAAAATGCCCAGATGTGTCCCCTTCTCAGTAATAATGCTCACATGTGCCCCCTTCACAGTGGTAATGCTCACATGTGCCGCCTTCATGGTAAAAATGCCCAGATGCACCCCCTTCACAGAAAAAATGTCCAGATATTTGCCCCTTCACAGTAGTAATGCACACACGTGCCCCCCTCACAGTGTTTGCATTTCCTTCTGGCAAAGCTACCTGGTTCTGGCCCGCAAAATTTATACCATGCCTAGTGCGACCCTCAGACGAAAAATGGTTGGTAAGGGTCTGCTTAGAGGTAAGGGTCTGCTGCTGAGCTGACTCTCTAAAACATTAGGGCAGGGCAGACTAATAAGCATGTTGATATGATGGAGATGGAGGAGGGCGAGAAATTAAGATTGAACTATTTACCCTAGAGAAGTCAGGGGCAATTCAGGCCTTGTTCATTTTGATAAGAGTCAACATGTCAGCATTTTCAGTTGACAGGCGGATGCGCTTATCAGTTATTATGCCCCCAGCAGCACTAAATACCCGCTCTGACAAAACGCTGGCGGCAGGGCAGGCCAGCACCTCCAAGGCGTAGAGCGCCAGTTCATGCCATGTGTCCAGCTTGGACACCCAATAGTTGTAAGGCACAGAGGGATCACTGAGGACGCTGACACGGCCTGCTACGTACTCCTTCACCATCTTCCAAAACTTTTCCCTCCTTGTGACACTAGGCCGTGCATCAGGGTGAGGGTGCTGGTGGGGTGTCATGAAACTGTCCCAGGCCTTGGAGAGTGTTGCCATGCCTCTGTTGGAACTGCTGGGTGTTCCCCTCGTCTCCCCTCCTCGGTTGCCCAAGGAACTACGTACTCTACAGCCAGCGCTGTGAGCTGGAAATTTTTTGAGCAATTTTTCCACTAGGACCTTCTAGTATTGCACCATTTTGCTTATCCTCTTAACCACAGGAATGAGAGATGAGAAGTTCTCTTTGTAGCGGGGGTCGAGAAGGGTGAACAACCAGTAATCGGTGTTGTCCAAAATGCGTATAACACGAGGGTCACGGTAAAGGCAGCATAACATAAAGTCAGGCATGTGTGCCAGAGTCCCAACAGACAAGACTTCGCTGTCCTCATCAAGAGAATGACTCTCAATCTCCTCATCCTCTTCCTCCTCTTCGGCCCATCCATGCTGAACAGATGGAATAAACCTGCTATGGGTACTACCCTCTGTAGCGGAGGCAACCCGTCTTCTGCTCCTCCTCCTCCTATCATCATCCAATTTGCGCTAAGAAGACGAACTGAAGGTGGTTTGGCTATCACCCTGTGTACTGTCTTTCCACCTCTTCCACATGCAAAGCGTCCGCCTTCATTGTGAGCAGCGAGCGTTTCAGTAGACACAGAAGTGGGATGGCTACGCTTATAATAGCGGCATTGCCGCTCACCATCTATGTTGAATCCTCAAAGTTTCTTAAAACCTCACAGAGGTCAGACATCCATGCCCACTCATCGCTTGTGAAGACCGGAAGCTGTCTGGAAAGGCGACGACCATGTTGCAGCTGGTATTCCACTACTGCCCTCTGCTGCTCACAAAGCCTTACCAACATGTGGAACATGGAGTTCCAGCGTGTGCTCACGTCGCACAACAGTCGGTGAGCTGGCAATTGCAAGCGCTGCTGCAGCGTTTCCAGACCGGCGGCAGCTGTAGACGACTTGCGGAAATGGGCACACACGTGGCGCACCTTCACCAGTAGCTCAGGCAAATTGGGGTAGGTTTTGAGAAACCGCTGAACCACTAAGTTGAACACGTAGGCTAGGCATGGTATGTGTGTGAGCTTGCCGAGCTCCAAAGCCGCCAGCAAGTTACAAACATTATCAGACACAACCATGCCTGGTTCTAGGTTGAGTGGCGAGAGCCACAGCTCAGTCTGGTCTCTTATACCCTGCCACAGCTCTGCGGCAGTGTGCTGTTTGTCACCTAAGCAAATTAGTTTCAGCATGGCCTGTTGCTGCTTCCCCACTGCAGTGCTACACTGCTTCCAGCTACTGACTAATGGCTGAATGGTGCTGCAAAATGAGAGGTGGAATACAGAGGTGGAAGTGGAGGAGGAGGAGAAGGGGAGGGTGCACAGCCACTAATGTAGGTGGTTGTGGAAATCCTGATGGAAGTAGGGCCCGCAATCCTTGTCGTCGGTAACACCTGTGCCATCCCAGGGTACGACTCGCTCCCAGCCTCCACAACGTTCACACAGTGTGCCGTCAGGAAAATGTAGAGTTCCTGGCCAAAAGCACTTTTCCATGTGTCAGTCGTTCAGTGGAACTTCCCAATAACTGCGTTGGTCAGGTCAGGGGTGATGTTACGGGACACATGCTGGTGTAAGGCGGGGACGGCACATCGGGAAAAATTGTAGCGGCTGGGGACTGAGTAACGAGGGACAGCCGCCGCCATCAGGCTACGAAAGCATCAGTGTCCACAAGCCTAAATGGCAACATTTCCAGGGCCAGCAATTTAGAAAGGTGATTATTTAGTGCTATTGCCTGTGGGTGGCTGGGTATTTGCGCTTTTGTTCAAAGGCCTTGGGTATGGACGTCTGTACACTGCCCTGGGACACAGAAGTGGATGTGCTAGCTGATGGTGCTTGCAAAGGTCCAGGTGCATTGTGGGAGGCATCCGGGCTTGCGTCTTGGACAGGGGATTGGCAGCACGTAACACAGGGGAAGAGTAGGCAGTGGTGTGACCTGCAGACACTGATTGCAGACCCAGGCGTTTGGCCCACCTATTAGAGTGCTTTGATGCCATCTGGCGGATCATGCTGGTGGTGGTGAGGTTGCTAGTGTTCACGCCCCTGCTCATTTTGGTATGGCACAGTTTGCAAATTAAAATTCTTTTATCGTCCCCACTTTCCTCAAAAAAGCGCCATACTGTGGAACACCTACCCCTTGGCAAGGGAGATTTCCACAAGGGGGTGCTTCCTAGAACAGTTGTGGGCCTGTTTGGTGTGGCCTGCCTACACCCTTTTGCCACCCAACTGCCTCTTCCAGCCTGTTGTGGTGCAGCAGATCCCTCCCGCTTTGTACTGCTGTCTTCGCTCGGCTTTCCACCTTCCCAGTTTGGGTCAGTGACTTCACCGTCCACCACCTCTTCTTTCACTTCCTCACTCTGCTCAACCTCCTGACTTGTTGACCTAACCATTACCTCAGTGATTTACAACTGTGTCTCATCCTCATCATCAACCTCTTGAGACAATAATTGCCGTTGACTTATTGGCAACAGTGTCTCATCATTATCATCCACCTCATGAAACACTAATTGCCGTTCCCCACCACCATCTTCTTCTGACTGTGGATGCTTAAGTGTTTGGGAATCAGTGCACAAGATTTCCTAATGTCCCTCTTAAATTGGGCTTGGTGAGAGGCCCAAGTCCGAGTGTGGGATCATTTATTTGCCAAGACTCTCCATGGTGGGAGGAAGGAGGATCAGGGTGAGGATTCTGTTGAACAGACTCTTGGCTACTGAGACTGGACTTTGTGGAAGACAGGGTGGTGCTTAACCGACTGGAAGCATTATCTGCTGCAATCCAACTGACCACCTGGTCGCACTGGTGTGACTTAGAGAGTGGTATCCTGCGCCGCCCTGCAAACTGGGACATGAAACTAGGTATCGTGGATGAGTGTGTTTCTTGTGCTCTGGCAGCAGGCACAGTTTCACCGTGCCCAGGGCCTCTGCATGCACCATCAGCAGCACAGCCACTTCCCCGTCCCTTACTGCTCGCCAAATGGTATACATGCCTGCAAGTATGTCACACGTACAGTAGCACAGGTTTTGTAAGTGTATGTGCAAATAAATTACACTCAATGTCACAGATATTTAGGATGCGCAAACGTTATACAGGAGATGTAGTGCAGGTAATGTCGCTGTCACCAGCGGCTAATAAAAAATTACACTGAATGTCACTAATATTTAGGATGCGCAAACGTTATACAGGAGATGTAGCGCAGGTAATGTCGCTGTCACCAGCGGCCAAACAATTGCCCTGAATGTCGCAAATGTAACACAACAGAGGTTGTGTCACTGTCAGTAGCGACCAAACAATTGCACGCAATTTAGTGCAGGTTGCTCTAATAATATATATTGCAGCCAGATAAAACAATAGTCTTTAAAAGGACTTTTGGGTATCTAACACCTTTCAACACTAAACCCTGCTTAAAAAAAAAAAACATTCCTGTCCCTACACTATCTGTCCCTTCTGCTGCAGCTTGCCCTGACTAAGACTGAGCCGAACCACGTGTCATTGGGTGCTATATAGCACCCAATGACGCGTTACGGACAGCCAATACCTGTAATGCCAGTAACCAACATGGCTATGGCATTACAGTGAGTGCCAGCACTTCCCCGCACGTTTATTGGCTGCGTAGCAGCCTACAAACGTGCAGGGAGGAGACTTGAGCATCGGCCGAACACCGCGATGTGCCGAGCATCTAGATGCTCGAGTTAAAATCAGTAGACAAATAATGGTATCTTTTATGCAGTCCTAAAAATCATCATTTGTCTGCAGTACATCCCCTGGTGTAAATAGGGGATGTGCTGCTGACAATGTGTAATCTGTATTTAGGCAAACAATCTTTCTAAGGCCTCATGCACACGAGCGTTCCGTTCCGTTTTTTTGCAGTCCGCAAACCGCAGATCCGCAAAAAACGGAAGCCGCCCGTGTGCCTTCCGCAATTTGCGGAACGGATCGGGCGGCCCATTGTAGAAATGCCTATTCTTGTCCGCAAAACAGACAAGAATAGGACATGTTCTATTTTTTTTGCATGCCCACGGAACGGAGTAACGAATGCGGACAACACATGAAGTGCTGTCCGCATCTTTTGCGGCCCCATTGAAGTGAATGCGTCCGCATCTGAGCAGCCCAAACAGCGGCCGTGTACATGAGGCCTTACAATTATTCATCCCCATAGAGTATGATGATTACTCCATTTAACCTCTTCCCACACCTGGGCTTAACTGTATGCGGGAGGGATGTATGGAGTAGGTCTTGGGTGTATTAAGTGGTCCAAAGGCCAAGCCTGGATCCTACAAGAAAGAAAAAAAGTATACTGCACAGTATACCCCCCTTTTCAGAACTATTTCCACACACACACGAAAATACTGCACTACATAAATATTACATCCAGTGATGTCTTCTCTGATGTGGATCTTCTCTTTCCTCATCTTCTCCACATCATACTTGCCTCAATTTTCCATTATCCACCACCTAAAGTCGGAGCCCCAACTGTGAAATAGAAGGATTTCGATTAGCTAATATTGCAGATTGAAGGCTCCCATGCCTGCTATAGCAATCTTCCCGTGACATGGCTTAACAGTGAGCCTGTCAAAATCACATAGACCACAATAGTATTTCATGTTCCATTTCATAGAATAACTTAAGCGGATTTCTATAAAAAATATAAAAATCTAATGCTGAATCTAATGCGTTTCCACAAATCATTTTGATAGTGACCCCGATATTTCTATTTTGAGTCCCCTGCAATAACTGGCTACACAACACTATTAAATTGTGGAATATAGAACCAAGAAAAAAGGACTACATTCAATTAGTAAAGAACTTATGCATACCACAGCGTTCAATATGTAGCAAGGCCGAGTATTGGCCTGCATTTGTGGGAGGGGCACCCTGCCCTTTATCAGCTGCTCACCCCCTGTCATCAGGGCACGGACAGCAGCAGCAGTGTTCGTGTCCCTGCTTCAAGCGCTCCGAATCTTCAGCCGGCAGATCGACGTCAGCAGAAGCTTCCAGCAGTCTTCCGGTCAGCTGACTCCGCGTCACAGAAGCAGCAGCGGCCGGTCGCGCGGCTCGAGTCCCAGGTAAGGGAGGCTGTCATGTCACAGCAGCGCTTCTCCAGCCCGGTCGGTGGGGTCGGTCCCTTCAAGGTGAGGAAGGGACATCCCCACACCGGAACGGCAGTCTGGCAGCACGCCCCGCTCCCACGTGACTTGCACGCAGGTAGCAGGAGTCAGCGAGACTCCGTCCGACTAATTTCGGCATCATATCTCGTGGCATGGGGCAGGTTAGGGGTGTTTTTTCAGGGGATAAAAGGGGAGGCAGAGGCATGGTAAGCTGGTTTGTTAAAATGTCTGTAGCTATTATACAATGCATGGGATGTATAGGTTGTGGCCATGTGTAGGGGAGGGGAGTAAAGGTCTGGCACGGGCCACCGTGCTGCTAGTTAGGTAGGGGGGGGAGGATGCCTCTTAGTAGCTTTTCTGCAGGATGTTTTAGGAAAGGCTTCGGTTGATTTCACTTTCTAGATATCAGGGGGAATAGCTGTGTCTGGTTGCTAGAGTGGTAGCATTCATTACCCGCCGTTTGTCATTGGCCCCTTTGTCGGGCGCCTCATATCAGTTACTTCACCATATCATGCTCAGCGTCCCAGTGGTTACAGTTACGTGGGTGACGGAGGAACCCAGGCTCAAAGGTGCAAAACAAGCGTGGACAGGAGTCAACTGCAGAGGCTATCTCTGTGTCAGTTGGAGTGGCTTTAAATGAGAGAAAAAATAAAAAAATTGATATTTATTTTCGATTCTTCAGGTGCTCTGGTTCCACTACGATTGTAACCGGTTTTGTCCTACTCACCCCGTGTACCGTTCATTTGTGGTAAGGTCCGCCAGTTAGACTTTACACGTTTTCCGCTTCCCACTTTGCTGCAGCTGGTTGGGTCCACCAGAATCGGTGTCTTTTTGCTTTGCATGATGGTTTCTGCAGTGTCGGTGGTGGTTTCTGTGTTCCACAGGGTAGTCAGCAGCTCTCTAGATTGTGATAGTGACGTTCCATAAATTTTGCTTGTTTTAACAGTCTGATCATGTCACACGTCTCGGATGTCGTGGATCCGTCTGGGGAAGATTTTGGTTCAAGGGCATCCGATTCTGGGAGTATTCCTTCTCTGCGCAATTGGACTGTGCCTAAACTCATGTCAGAGTTAACTAAGAGAGGCATTCCCTTCCCAGCTGCAGCCCGCAAGGCTGAGTTGTATTGGTTACTGGTGTCCACCCCCGCAGAACCAAGTCACCAAGATGTTTCTATGTCCACGGTGCAGACCTCCTTGACGCAGCTTCATGTCATGCTCAATAGTCTCACGTCCTCCATGTCTAGCGTACAATCTAGATTGGAGTCAGTGGAGTCAAGGGTCTGTGGTTTGGCTTCACCTGCTGCACTGTTACCGGTTGTGACTACCCCCATGGCTAGTACTGCAGGTAACTTTGTTTCAGTACCCAATGTCACGCCAGCCCATTTTATCCCGGCCAACATTAAAAAGGACATTCTCGATGGGAGGGATGTGAACTTAGCTTCTCTGCTGATCGCCACTCGTGACCTGTCGGACAATAGGGTCATCGCTTGCGGCGATGTCTCTGTCGTCCTGAAGGGTCGCGACCTCAGGCTTAGTAGGAAACTAACCATACCAGAATTTGTACTTGCTTTTAGTTTGTACCGAGACATCATTTGTTCTGTGCGACCGGATAGGAGGGAAGAATTGGACCTTTACTTGTTCAGGGTCACGGAGCTTGGATACAAATATGGGGGCTTCGGCTTCTACGACTACCATTGCTCCTTTTCCGCGAAGGCTGCAGCGGCCCTCAGCCAATTCCAGTTCACCACGAATTGGTCCAACATCGACACAGAGATCTTTTGCAGGCATTTTGCTGGACTGAAAGCTCCGGCATGTTCTTCTTGCCAGTCCATATACCACACTAGCGAATGGTGTCACAATGCAGCTAGTACACCAAGGTCCAATCCTTCTGCTCCTATCCCAGGTCCATCGGTTGGTGCTCAGCAGCAGGCAACCGTGGACAAACTTGGCTGTCCCATTAAGTACCTGGGCAGGTCACAAATATGCAACAATTACAATTATTCTGCATGCAATTATAGTCAATGCCGCCTGTTGCACATTTGTGTTAACTGTTTCCGGGCTCACCCGAAGGTCACTTGCTTATTAAAATCTGACAAACATTACTTGAGCGTTGTGAATGTGGATCTCCTGAAGTTCTACCTGCAGGGGCACGAGGATACTTTCTTTTGTGATTTCCTAGTGTCTGGGTTTACCACAGGGTTTCACACAGGCCTAGTGGCATTACCTGAAGATAGAGATGTAACCTCCTGGCACTCTGGAAGTAATCAATTGGAGTCGGGTTCCCACCCCGTTCAATCATAAAGTAGAAAAACTCCAGTTGTATTGTGAGTCAAATGATATTCTGTTTATTTTGCGGCTTCAAAAGTGACGTTTCGGCCTAGATGGCCTTTATCAAACCAATGCCGCTATAGGGAGCTGTGTCGGTATGCACTGCGCTGGGCCGGTAATGGCGTGCGCATCCCCAGAGAGGCGTGTGGACACACGCCATTACCGGCCCAGCGCAGTGCATACCGACACAGCTCCCTATAGCGGCATTGGTTTGATAAAGGCCATCTAGGCCGAAACGTCACTTTTGAAGACGCAAAATAAACAGAATATCATTTGACTCACAATACAACTGGAGTTTTTCTACTTTATTACCTGAAGATACTCACGAGTGTAGAAACTTGCAATCCGCTTCACTGAACCCTGCTTCCATAGATAGGCCCTTACAGTTGGAATTAGTGAAGGGGTACATCATCGGGCCCTTTACAACATCCCCTTTCGAGCGGTGGAGGGTCAGCCCCATAGGGGTCGTAACAGGTAAGTTCAACAACAAAGAGAGACTGATATTCGATTTGTCGGCTCCTCATGGCGCACACGCGCCTAGTCTTAATTCTCTCATACCGGCAGAGGAGGTCAGTATGGTGTACGCCTCCATTGATCAGGCTATCGCACTGATCTTAGCGACAGGTCCCGGGGCCATTTTATCTAAAGCAGACATATCAGATGCGTTTAAGTTAATCCCGATCAGGCCAGAGCTTTGGCAATGGCATGGGATCAAGTGGAATTCGTATTATTATTTTGCCACAAAATTGACTTTTGGGTCCCGTAGCAGCCCTTGGATTTTCGATCAACTGGCAAAAGCCCTACATTGGATCCTCGAAAATAGGTTTGAATGCGAACATGTGATACATTACCTGGACGACTTCCTGCTGATTGAGTCTCCTCAGGGCCCGCGAGGCAATCTCCAAAGTCTCCTAGCATGCTTCGCGCAATTAGGGATTCCCGTTTCTCCGAAAAAGGTTGATGGTCCTGCCACTGTCATTACCTTTTTGGGCATTGTCTTGGATACAGGAAGCATGTCCGCCAGGTTACCTGTAGACAAGTTGGTCAGGGTCCGGGATATTATTCACACTTTCACTGTGGGCAGGGTCACTACGAAAGCACATCTGCAATCATTATTGGGCATGCTTAATTTTGCCATGCGCGTTATCCCTCAAGGTAGGTCTTTTGTAGCAAGGTTACTACCTCTCCTGTCAGAGGCCCCCTGTCAGGACAGTCCGGTGTTTCTGGATATTCAGGCGCTAGCAGATTTAGTGATCTGGGATAATTTTTTAACTCACTGGAATGGCATGTCCATGTTTATTCCAGCAGTCTCAGATAACTCCCCCATCTTATTTTCCAGTGGGGCGGTGAACACAGGTTACGCTGCAATTTTTGGCCCCCATTGGCTAAACGGGACCTGGCCAAAGGAGTTGCTCGAGGCCACGGGAGTTCGTCAATCAGCGGAGGTGGGGCACTTGTATCCCATGGTAGCAGCGGCTTACGTTTGGGGTAGCCTTTGGACAGGCCGTACCGTGGTCTTTACTTCTGGCAGTTCCTCCGTCATTTCCATCCTTCAGAGTGGCAAAACTAAGTCACACCCGGCCATGGCCTTCCTTAGGCGTCTGGTGCAGTTGTCCCTCCAGCACCATTTCTTGGTCCACGGCTCCCTCATACATGATGATCAGACGGTAGCAGTTGACGCCCTAGCTAAGCATGATTACTCTCTGTTTTCCCAGATCTGTCCCGAAGCCGACTCATCAAGGACCCCGTCTCCTCATCCCGCCTCGCTAATTCTCCACTAAACAAGTACCTAGCCGTTGCCCATGGGCTGTTTTCCAGGTCTCTTGCGGCCAATACCACCAAACGGTACAACACCGGCTGGCGGCTGTACTGTACCTTCCTACAAGAACATGCGCCAGGCGCTTTCGGTCATATCGACCGCATACTGTCCTTTATTGGATACTGTCATGTGCACAGGCACCTATTGTATGGCACTGTGAGGACTTACCTGTCAGGGGTGCAACATCATTTATCCCTTTCCCATCCTAATTTAACATCTTTGTTTTCCAGTCCTTTTGAAAGGTCTACAGAATAGTACCCCCGGTGTTAACTCCCGTAGACAGCCCATTTCCGGCCAGATATTCACAGACATGTCCGATTTGCTAGATTTAAGGCCCTTCGGGGCCCTACAAAGCCTGGTAATCAAAGCGGCCATCTATTTGGCCTTTTATGGTTTCATGAGGCCAGGAGAGTTCTCCTGGTCATCACCCTGTAGGCCATTTCTAGCTCGATGGCAGTTGGCCCCCAGCTCAGAAGGTTTCATCCTCTCCCTACCCGTGACCAAGACTTCCCAGTCAGGGCCCCCTACCCGCATTAAATTCTTCCCTACAGCGCACAAATGGTGTCCAGTCCACGTACTTCAGCAGTTGTCTGGGGCTTTGGGCGCTCTCGGCCCTAAAACTCCCCTGCTGCCCTGCGGGACAGTAGCATTGTCCACCTCGCAGTTCGTCTCACATGTACGTATGCTGGCAGGTAATTTAGGCTTGGACCCACTCTCCGTGTCAGGTCATTCCTTTAGGATTGGGGCGGCATCTGCCGCGTCCAAGAATCAAGTGCCGGCTCACATCATTCACAAATTGGGCCGGTGGCGCTCCTCCTGTTTTAATCGATATGTTCCCAACCCCACGGGGGAGATTTCATATGCCTTTCAGACATTGGTGTTGTAATGTTTAATAAAGTGTCTTGCTTTCCTTGCTGGGTTTTTGGCCTCTTTCAGGTATACTCCCGACGGTAACGGTTATGGCACAACTCAGACCGTTGACATCTTTTATGAGTTAGGTAAGTTAGGTTCTGTCACATATAGCCCCGATCACAAGTAGCAAGGCCGAGTATTGGCCTGCATTTGTGGGAGGGGCGCCCTGCCCTTTATCAGCTGCTCACCCCCTGTCATCAGGGCACGGACAGCAGCAGCAGTGTTCCCCTCCCAGCCCGCCCTTTTTCTTTACTCTTCCACAGGGTATGCCCTCTTTCAGGTATACTCCCGACGGTAACGGTTATGGCACAACTCAAACCGTTGACATCTTTTATGAGTTAGGTAAGTTAGGTTCTGTCACATATAGCCCCGATCACAAATGTATAAATTCCTCTCCCCACATTCATTAATATGTATTGCAGCTAGCATCTAAATGTGGCCTATTGTAGACGGTAAAACTGAAATTCAGTCACAAAAGTTTCCACTACAAATACAATCGTATCTTAGAACACATAATTGCACAGTACTGAAGGATAGAGTTGGCGTGGAATATGAGATTTATGGCGCAAAACTAATTTGGACTCTGTTCTTCTTAATACAAAGCAGTTATATTTATAGGGCTTTCAACATAGCTCTATGGAGGAAGACGACTGGAAGAACCTTATGAAGTGATCATTTGCTTTATTGCCAATTTTTTTTTTTTTTTACTAAAATGTAGTCTCTGGTTGTTTTATGTAGCTTGCCCATCTTTTCTGGTCCTAGTTATACATATCAGGATGAAAGAACTCAATGCTCTGAGGGTCTATTAAAATCTGATGTTTCTTTTGTTTCCTAAACCGCAATGCTGTGATTTCTGCTATTGATAAACCCATCAAGTCAGCATGATTTCTATTGTACTTGTTCTGTGGCTTGAAACCGGAAAATTTATTTTAGGGGCTATCACTGAGGAATTTTTATGAACAAGTACTCCATCTCAGCAGTGTATTTAGTATGAACACGTAATAAGTCATTATGGGGGAGCATGCTTGGCAAAACACTAGTTCGGCTAGAGCATCGCTATGCTCGGCCGAATATCGCATGTGCTCGAGCGCAATGCTCGAGTCAGTGTATTTAAATCAAATTTAGCCTCTATTTCTGAAAGTTTCTGGTGGGATTTGAACTCACAACCTTCTACATTACAGCCAAGAATGTTAACCACTACACCATAAAGCTGCATGGCCAGTTACTTAAAATATATATATAAATATGAGACTTCTGCTGTATAGGAATACTTACTACTACTAAGTAGTCCTATACAGCAGAAGTCTCTCTTTTTTTTTTTAAGTAACTGGCCAAGCAGCTCTATAATGTAGTAGTGGTTAACATTCTGGGCTATAATGTAGCAGGCTGTGAGTTTGAATCCTGTCAGAAACTTTTCAGGCTAAATTTTATTTAAATATAAATATAAGTTTTTAGCCATAATATATTTACATATATTATTATATATTTAGAATATATAATATAGTATAATATATGTAAATATATTATGGCTAAAACCTCAGTAGTAGTTTCCCACATGATATGCATTCATATATATCAGAAGTATGATATTATATATATATATACGGACTTAGATCCAGCTGAGTATATGTAGAAAAAGAATCCAAGGCAGCACACAAATATCCGTGAAAGAAAGGGGTATTTATTTACCCATGTGTAGACAGCAACGTTTCAGCTCTCTCAATGGAGCCTTTGTCAAGCCATAATACTCAGTGCAAACTCAGGTGCTTATAAAGCATACAAAATTAACAGGAAGTGATTATTAGTGTTGAGCGCGAATATTCGAATTGCGAATTTTTTTCTCGAATATCGCAATTTCGAGATTTCGCGAATATTTAGAATATCGTTCTATATATTCGCGAAATCGAATATTCTTTTTTTTTCTTTTTTTTTTTATTATATTTTTTTCTTTCCCACTTCCCTAAAATTGTTCTTACCTGTCCTTTGGATTCCTGGCTTCCTGGCTGCTCCAGTCAGTGGCGTTTTCAACTTACTGCTATATTCCATATTAGCTAAATTACAATCTAATCTATATGTGTATTTTACGAAATTTCGCAATAGTCGCAATTGCGATGCGAGTAATATAACACGAAATATTCGCATGAAGATTTCAACTTAGCACTGCTATACTCCATATTCTAGCCTAATTAGTTAGTTTTTTGCCTCTTCTGAACCTAAGTTTTCTAAAATATGTACACTATTAAAAATTATTACTATAGCAGTATATTAGCTTAAATACAATCTATGTGTATTTTACGAAATTTCGTAATATTGCTCTAACTTCGTCTTTTAGAATATTACGAATATTCTAAAAGACGAAGTTAGAGCAATATTAAGAACATTTGCAAAAGTCGAAATTGCGATGCGAGTAATATAACACGAAATAGTCGCATGAAGATTTCAACTTAGCACAGCTATATTCCATATTCTAGCCTAATATGGAATATAGCAGTGCTAAGTTTAAATCTTCATGCGACTATTTCGTGTTATATTACTCGCATCGCAATTTCGACTTTTGCAAATGTTCTTAATATTGCTCTAACTTCGTCTTTTAGAATATTCGTAATATTCTAAGAGACGAAGTTAGAGCAATATTACGAAATTTCGTAAAATACACATATTAGCCTAGCCATAGTCATTAGCATAGGAACGTTGCCTTATACTATCAAGATAAATTTTCGCAATATGCGAAAAAATAGTTTTGCGATAATTGGAATAATTGCGAATATTCGATTTCGACGAATATAACACGAATATTCATGCGAATATTCGCGAAATATCGCGAAATCGAATATGGCACCTCCCGCTCATCACTAGTAATTATATGATTATATTCCAATTGATACATAAACATTAATAAAACCAGTGAATCTCGATTATACATGATTGCATTGTAAAAAGTATAACCACATGAAATCAAATATCACAAAAGTGTTGTGTTCCACAAATATTAATCATCGATACATATAATTATAGTGCATAACATCATCAATTTTATAATCTCTTACAGATGTACATAGTTGTGTTAATTAAAAATTATTCATTTACTTCTGGGTATCTCACATGTCACTGGAGACCGCAGGACTCCGTCGGCGTCCGGAACTCGACACCGCGCAGGCCGCAGTCAAGATGGCGACACCGCAACCATCGGCCCACCGTCAAGATGGCGACTCGGCAGCACACACGGACCGAGCATGCTCATTCCCAAAACTAGGGGGGCACAGTCAAACAGGCACGGCGATCATGTGACCGGTCACCTGACACTCATGCATAGCAATGGACCGATTACACTGATCATATCCTAGTTACTCGTCCATAGCAAGGGGGGTCCAGCGTTGTTAAGCGGGCTAATGGCAAAACGCCACTGTCACCCTGAAACACCTAATCCCCATATTTATATATTTAAGGTTATCGTTCCACAGGTGCGTATAGCATAAACTTTCACACCTGCTCTCCATATACATGAAGCCTCCGCCAGGGGCAGCCAGAACAGGGGCAACACACCATCGTGGGGACAGCGAACACAGGAGTCACCGTAAAGTGACTCCGTGTCACAGTCCCCACATTGGGAGGGCCAAGCAAGCACACGCCAACACTGTCAATGCTGGATTACCATCATATACACATGTGCCATGCCTGCACTTGCTATCCATCCATGTTTAGTCGGGAAATATGGCAGACAATGAGCGCGTATGGTGCCAAGTCCCACCTCAACCATATTGCCAGGTCGCAAATATATTTGTCAAAAATGATTAATTTAAAGATATAACAATAATATCAATTATCACTAATTGCCGATCAGGTCCTGCTGTCTTCCAGTTTTCAGGGAGATGATCCATTGTAAAAAGCATTTTCATGTTCGTCTATGGAAAATTAAAAAAACTATTAATTATTGGTTTTTAATACAAAACTTGCACTTGTATAAACCCTTACAAGGAAGACAAGCAGAATTCAACAGAATCCCCAAGGACAACACAACATAGGGTAACATCACAAAACCAGGGCAACCAACACAAATAGACAGGGACAAAGGGAAGGATAAACAAAGACAAAAACAAAGCAGAGATGTCAGACAACCCTAAAGTCGACATTGAGCCCTCCTGGCTTAAGAGTATTTAACTCAAAAATCCAGTAGAGCTCTCTTCTTTTTAAGCGTATCGTCCTGTCCCCACTCCTTCTGGGTAAGGGCACTTGTTCAAGTATCCTGAATTTCAAATCCCGTTCATGGTGGCCTGCTTCTGTAAAGTGCTTGGGCACAGGTAAATCCAGCCTCTTTTTCCTTATAGTGTATCTGTGCTGGTTGAACCTTGTTTTAATATCCCATAATAAAGCACTGGCCGATTCTGACCAGTGGTTTTGACAACATAGAGGAATTCAAAGTTCCCCCTTTATGCTCTTTCCGTAGGAGTCGTAATCTAGGTGACAAACTAGTCAGGTCAGATGTTGGGTCTGCGAGGGTTGATTGCAGCACGTATTTCGGCTCCACACGCAGGGGCTGTTATCCATGCTGCAATTGTGTTAACTTCCCCTATATGATTAGGGGTGACTCCTTTGTGAATCCAGCCTCTGGGAAGACAGTTCGAATTAAGCAATACCTCACATATGATTCAACCTATGCAATCTATTTGTTATCATGTCCGTGTGGACTATGGTATGTTGGGGAAACAACCTGGGATATTAAAACAAGGTTGAACCAGCACAGATACACTATAAGGAAAAAGAGGCTGGATTTACCTGTTGTAACGGTCGCGTACACACACACACAGGGGGGAGGGAAGTGACCACTGCGCTCCACCCTCACCCCTGGCCCTGCCTACTTGCCTCGGAAGTCCTAATGACAGGGGACAACTGGACGGCAATCCCTAGCTTAGAATAAGTGCAGGGATGACAGACAGACAAACAGCAGAACGTGAACGGACCGAGTCAATACCAGGAAAGCTACAAAGTACAAATGGAGCAAGCAGAGAATAGTCAGGAGAAGCCGGGGTCATAAATACCAGGAGACACGTGAAGTACCAAAGGAGTCAGCAGAGGATCGTCAGGAGGAGGCCGGGGTCAGATTACCAGTGAGCAGCAAAGTACACAAGGAGCAGGAAGAGGATGGTCAGGAATTCAGCAGGAGGTAAGTACGCCAGGAAAGACAAAATCACAGGTGGAACCTAAATTAACAGGCAACCTGTGGCCAGCAGGCTGCCTGTATTTATAGTGGGGAGTGAGGGTCACGTGACGTGGCCAGCGTCACATGACCGACAGACCAACCAGTCGAGCACCGAGTGATCAGCTCGGCGCTCAAGGCAGACTTAGGAGCAGGGAGCCACCCAGCTAGTAAAGCCGCCCTGGGAACGAGGTCAAACACAGATCCTCGCTCTCAAAGCTTAGCAGCAGGTCTGCGGCTAATGGGGGACCAAAGTGCACCTTCGGAACCCCGTTACACCTGTGCCCAAGCACTTTACAGAAGCAGGCCACCATGAACGGGATTTGAAATTCAGGATACTTGAACAAGTGCCCTTACCCAGAAGGGGTGGGGACAGGATGATACTCTTAAAAAGAAGAGAGCTCTACTGGATTTTTGAGTTAAATACTCTTAAACCAGGAGGGCTCAATGTCGACTTTAGGGTTGTCTGACATCTCTGCTTGGTTTTTGTCTTTGTTTATCCTTCCCTTTGTCCCTGTCTATTTGTGTTGGTTGCCCTGGTTTTCTGATGTTACCCTATGTTGTGTTGTCCTTGGGGGTTCTGTTGAATTCTGCTTGTCTTCCTTGTAAGGGTTTATACAAGTGCAAGTTTTGTATTAAAAACCAATAATTAATAGGTTTTTTTTAATTTTCCATAGATGAACATGAAAATGCTTTTTACAATGGATCATCTCCCTGAAAACTGGAAGACAGCAGGACCCGATCGGCAATTAGTGATAATTGATATTATTGTTATTTCTTTAAATTAATCATTTTTGACAAATATGTTTGCGACCTGGCAATATGGTTGAGGTGGGACTTGGCACCATACGCGCTCTTTGACTGCGAGATTTCCCGACTGAACATGGATGGATAGCAAGTGCAGGCATGGAACATGTGTGTATGATGGTAATCCAGCATTGACAGTGTTGGCGTGTGCTTGCTTGGCCCTCCCAATGTGGGGACTGTGACACGGAGTCACTTTACGGTGACTCCTGTGTACTCGCTGACCCCACGATGGTGTGTTGCCCCTGTTCTGGCTGCCCCTGGCGGAGGCTTCATGTATATGGAGAGCAGGTGTGAAAGTTTATGCTATACGGACCTGTGGAACGATAACCTTAAATATATAAATATGGGGATTAGGTGTTTCAGGGTGACAGTGGCGTTTTGCCATTAGCCCGCTTTACAACGCTGGACCCCCCTTGCTATGGACGAGTAACTAGGATATGATCAGTGTAATCGGTCCGTTGCTATGCATGAGTGTCAGGTGACCGGTCACATGATCGCCGTGCCTGTTTGACTGTGCTATATGCCCTAGACAGTCTCGCGGGATGTAACATTCCCCGCGCCTGCGCAGTGTCGAATTCCGGACGGCGACGGAGTCCTGCGGTCTCCAGTGACATGTGAGATACCCATAAGTAAGTGAATAATTTTTAATTAACACAACTATGTACACCTGTAAGAGATTATCAAATTGATGATGTTATGCACTATAATTATATGTATCGATGATTAATATTTGTGGAACACAACACTTTTGTGATATTTGATTTCATGTGGTTATACTTTTTACAATACAATCATGTATAATCGAGATTCACTGGTTTTATTAATGTTTATGTATCAATTGGAATATAATCATGTAACCACTTCCTGTTAATTTTGTATGCTTTATAAGCACCTGAGTTTGCACTGAGTATTATGGCTTGACAAAGGCTCCATTGAGAGAGCTGAAACGTTGCTGTCTACATATTGGTGAATAAATACCCCTTTTTTTCACGGATATTTGTGTGCTGCTTTGGATTCTTTTTCTACACACATATATATATATATATATATATATATATATATATATAAGTACAGACCAAAAGTTTGGCATCAAAACTATGAATTAACACATGTGGAATTATATACATAACAAGCAAGTGTGAAACAACTGAAAATATGTCATATTCTAGATTCTTCAAAGTAGCCACCTTTTACTTTGATTACGGCTTTGCACACTCTTGGCATTCTCTTGATGAGCTTCAAGAGGTAGTCCCCTGAAATGGTCTTCCAACAGTCTTGAAGGAGTTCCCAGAGATGCTTAGCACTTGTTGGCCCTTTTGCCTTCACTCTGCGGTCCAGCTCACCCCAAACCATCTCGATTGGGTTCAGGTCCGGTGACTGTGGAGGCCAGGTCATCTGGCGCAGCACCCCA